>NW_019268600.1:622373-644599 GCF_002738365.1 Cucurbita moschata | reverse complement strand
TGATTATTTCTTTTTAAAATTACTCCACTATTTAATCTAAATTTAGTGATTCTCTCTTTTTAAAATTTCAAAATTTTCATTTTGAATGTTATAGGGATAACTTAGTTGGGAGTTTGTAATATTGAAGATTTGAAGGTCACCTGTTGGTTCGACCTTCACCACACCTGATTCAAGTACTATAACTTATTATCTTATCTAAATTTAGAGATGAGATCTTTTTAAAATTTCAATGAATTAGTGTAAATAATTTTACTCATGAATTTTCATTTTAATGTTAGCGTGGATAGCTGAATTAGGAGTGAGAGTGGGTCTGTAGATGTAAAGATAGGGTGGATTCCTAATTCTTTATTTGACTATAAATGCTCTATAAGAATTCTTTATTTGATTATAAATACTCCATAAGACATTTAGTAAAATGACTCATTTTATTGCCTGGAACAAAAAAATTGATGTTCCTTTAGAATTGTCAATACATTCTACTTTCAATGTTGCTAAATTGAGTCCTTTTGATGTAGGTGATGATTTTTCTGATTCGAGGACGAATCCTGAAAAGGGGGATGATGATAAGAATCATGGTGTACATTCTACTTTCAATGTTGCTGAGTTGAGTCCTTCTGATGTAGGTGATGATTTTTCTGATTCGAGGACGAATCCTTTTGAAGAGGGGGATGATGATAAGAATCACAGTGTTCCAACTGGACCTGTTACACAACCCAAGGCCAAGAAGATTCAACAAACATTCATACTTCATCTACAAAATTGGATAGGCTAGGTTCAACCATCAATTCATGTGTAACAAGCTGATTCGTTTCAGTCAAGACCATTTGGAGATTCAAAAGTAAATATTTGCACAGTTGAAGTAGTGGATGAAGTTGCAACCATCCTTTCATGAGTGGTTAGAAAACTTTATTTATTATTTTAATTTCATAAAGTTTGTAATGCTCAAATTGACTTCGTCTTGTGTGGAGATTTAAAGGGATCGAGATTAAATCACCACCACTAACTTCTTTTCTTGAAGACTATAAATACCCACAAATTATTATGTAAAAGAATAGTTGTGATGAAATTGATATCTCAAGTTGAGACGATCCCCCTTATAGAAATCTGAGCATATCTTTGTCATTTCTAAGTTTCATGCAATTCTTGTTGCAGATTGCATCTGAGTAATTCAATCAAGCCTTGATCAAGTTCGATTGTGAAGTGACTCAGTTTAGAAAAAGGTTCCAAATCTTGTTTCTCAATCTTGGATCTCATCATCTAATTCTAGTTTTATCTCTTGGTTGATCCAAATTTTGTATAAGAAGGTGTTAATTTCTTTAATAAAAGAGTTCTTACTTCTACAAAAGCTTGGCTCGTTGGGCTGAAGATTACAGTTGGGCTATCATCCTTCAACGAGATCTTCTATCCCCATGACTTGCTCTGATGCAATCGTTCTTCTAATGCCGATGACACGTCCAGTTGTCGAGATTTGTAATGTGAGTTTGTAACCCATCCATTGAGGTTCTTGGAATGATTCTATAGCTTATCATTACCATGTTGGGAGTTGGATCATGGGTCTTTGACGAAGGAATCCTTGATTTACCGCCCTTTGAGTTGAAGGAAGTGTCATAAGGCTAATTTTTTTTTCAATTTTATCGATGTTTTTTAGTGATTTTATTTGATTTTATTTCAATTTTGTCAAACTCACTCACGTGCTCATCTCAATCATTTCAGCCTTGTTGGCGTTCAATAAGAGAGACCTTGGAAATAACCTGTAACTATTCAACTAGATTATCACATTAACAATTTGAATCAAATAAAGTGACATTAACCATTTGAATCACCTCAACCCCACTCGTTGAACTTGACCAAATGTCTATAACATAACACTAACAAAGGTACAAAGTAACACTAACAAAGGTACAAAGTTCATAAAAGTCTTTTTAATCTAAAATACCATTGAACTTGACCATTATAGTGCCTCTCAAACGTAGGTAAAGTTTAAATTCGGGTCTCCTTGTCAAACTCACTCGAGTGCTCATATCAACCATGATGGCGTTCAATAAGAAAGACCTCGAAATAAGTCAGATTATCGCATTAACCATTTAAATCACCTCAACCCCACTTGTTGAAATTGAAACAAATATCTATAACATAACACTAACATAGGTACGATGTTCATAAAAGTCTTTTTAATCTAAGATACTATTGAACTTGACCATTAAAGTGCCCCTCAAAATGAGGTAAAGTTTAAATATAATTGGTGACAAAAAAAATGAAACTATAAAATAAAAAGAAATAAGAAAATAATATTCAATTTCAGAGAATCAAACCAGAATCTCTAAGGTGAAAGCCAAATATCAAAACCGTTGGACAACAATGAATTTTTGGTGTAGTTGTCCTAAAGTCTTTTGTCTAATCGCTGAAGAGTTTTACTATGATGTTTTGGGTAATGTCTAACTCTTCGACACATCCTTTCATGTGTGTGATAGAGTTCTCAGAGTTACCGCGACGTTTCAAGCTGTTCGATCGTGTGGCTTTTTCTTCAAAAGGGTCAACATCAAACGTCAGGTCTTTGATTGGCAACTCATCTAGAGGAGCGTCGATTGCATCAATTCCATCAACAGTCTTCCTATGAGTTTATGGTGCATGACCCATTTTTTATACCATTCACCTTCGAGCGCCACCATAGTTTTGCATCGTCCATGAGATGCATTGCGACCAACGTAACTCTTAGGTCCTATGAGCAAGTTCCAGTAACCTTCAAGTATTGTTCTACATCAAAAATAAAGCTTTTTCATTACTTAGCATCCCGGTTTCCATTTAGGGAGTTGTGTTCTTGGATTTTAAGTTTGTTAAGCCCACATGAACTTGGCTTGAGGTGTGGTTCTCTACAGCCCAACTTGTCAAACTCACTCGGGTGCTCATCTCAACCATGATGTCGTTCAACAAGAGAGACCTCGAAAACAATTGGATTATCGCATTAACCATTTGAATCACCTGCTCATCTCAACCATGACGTCGTTCAACAAGAGAGACCTCGAAAACGACTGGATTATCGCATTAACCATTTGAATCACCTGCTCATCTCAACCATGACGTTGTTCACTCGGGTGCTCATCTTAACCATGATGTCGTTCAACAAGAAAGGCCTAAAAAACAATTGGATTATCGCATTAACCATTTGAATCACCTGCTCATCTCAACCATGACATCGTTCAACAAGAGAGGCCTCCAAAACGACTGGATTATCGCATTAACCATTTGAATCACCTGCTCATCTCAACCATGACGTTGTTCAACAAGAGAGACCTCGAAAATGACTTAATTATCGTATTAACCATTTCAAATTGAACAAAGTATCTATAACATAACTCTAACAAAGGTCAGAAGTTCATAAAAGTCTTTTTAATCCAAGATAGAAATTGTAAAATAAAATCAAATAAGAAAATAATATTCCATTGTCAGGAATGGAACCCAAGTCTCCTAGGCGAAAGCCAGGTATCCTGACCACTGGACGACAATGGATTTTTAATGTGGATGTGCTGAAGTCTTTTGTCAGATCGCTGAAGAGTTTTAGCATGATCTTTTGCTTAATGTCTAACTCTTCGACAAGTCCTTCCCTATGTGTGTTAGAGTTCTCAGAGTTACCACGACGCTTCGAGCTGTTCGATTGTGTGGCTCTTTCTTCAAAAGAGTCAATATCAAATGTTAGGTCTTTGATTGGCAACCCATCCAGGGGAGCGTCGATTGCATCGATTCCATCAACGATCTTCCCATGAGTTTATGGTGCATGACCCATTTTTTATACCATTCACCTTCGAGCACTACCCTAGTTTTGCATCGTCCATGAGATGCATTACAGCTAACGTAACTCTCAGGTTGTATGAGAAAGTTCCTGTAGCCCTCAACTCTCAGGTCGTATGATAGAGTTCTTAGAGCTACCGTGACATTTCGAGGTGTTCGATCGTGTGGCTTTTTCTTCTAAAGAGTCAACATCAAACGTTAGGTCTTTAATTGGCAACCCATCAAGGGGAGCGTCGATTGCATCGATTCCATCAACGATCTTCCCATGAGTTTATGGTGCATGACCCATTTTTTATATCATCCACCTTTGAGCGCCACTGTCCAGGAGATGCATTGTGGCCAACGTAACTCTTAGGTCCTATGAGCAAGTTCCTGTAACCTTCAAGTATTGTTCTACGTCAAAAATAAAGTTTTTTAATTTCTTGCATCCCGGTTCCCATTTAAGGGTTTGTGTTTTTGGATTTTCAGTTTGTTAAGCCCAACATGAGCTTGGCTTAGGGTGTGGTTCTCTACGACCCTCCTTGTCAAACTCACTCTGGTGCTCATCTTAGTCATCTCAGCCATGATGGCGTTCAACAAAAGAGACCTTGAAAATGATCGGATTATCACATTAACCATTTGAATGACCTCAACGTCACTTGTTGAAATGAACCAAATATCTATGACATAACACTATTAAAGGTTCAAAGTTAATAAAAGTCTTTTTAATCTAGGATACTATTGAACTTGATCATTATAGTGCCTCTCAAACCAAGTTCATAAAGGTCTTTTGAATTTAAGATACTATTAAACTCATCCATTAAAGTGCTTCTCAAACCTAGGTAAAGTTTAAATATAATTGGTGACAAAAGATGAAACTATAAAATAAAAGAAATAAGAAAATAAAATTTCATTGTCGAGAATCAAACTCGGGTCTCCCCGATGAAAGCCAGATCTTCTGTGTAATGTCTAACTCTTCGTCACGTTTTTTTATGTGTGTGATAAAGTTTTTAGAGCTACCGCCACGTTTTTTGTTGTTCGATCCTGTGGCTCTTTCTTCAAAAGAGTCAACATCAAACATTAGGTCTTTGATTGGAAACCCATCCAGAGGAGTGTCGATTGCTTCAATTCCATCAATGGTCTTCCCATGATTTTTTGGTGCATGACCAGTTTTTTATACAATTAACCTTCAAGCGTCACCATAGTTTTGCATCATCCATGAGATGCATTGTGGGCCAACGTAACTCTCAGGTCCTCTAAGCAAGTTCCTATAGTCTTGAACTATAATATCAAAACATATTAACGTATTTGATATGTTAAATATTAAAATAATTGATGTGTATCATAAACATTAAATAAAAAAAAATATATTTGAAATTTGAATGAGATTCAAATTAATAAAACATATATTATGATATTCTACGACATTTTAATATTATTTAAATAAGATATTATATCTTAATGTATTAGGTGTTCAAATATATAATTTGACAAAAATTATCACAAGTTCACGGTAAATAGAACCCTAGGGTTAAGTAAAAAAACATCAAACCCTAAATACCAACATTTTAGGTGATATTTTGCAGAGGAAGCTGATAAGGTCTTCAAAGAGCATGTGGTCATGTCTGACATTTTAGGTTAACAACATGGTGAAAAGAAACCAGAAATTCTGATACCAGTAATTAACTACAAACCTTTAAATAAGGTTTTAGAATAAATAAGATATCCAATCCAAAACAAAAATGATTTGATAAAAAGAATTTAGAGTCAAATGTTTTTATAAAATTTGACATGAAATTGGGATTTCGGAAAATTCTAATTTCCTAAAAGGAAAAATATAAAATAGCATTTATGTCCAATTTAGAAAATATGAGAGGAACTTCATGCCATTTAGGCTAAAAAACGCTCCTTTCGAATTTCAGAAGATTATGAATGATATTTTCAATCATTTCAAAAAATTTCGATAGTTTATATTGATGATGTGTTGATATTTTCTAAAACCATTAAGATCAACACTTTAAACATCTACATACATTGATTAATGTAATCAAAAGAAATCAGCTAGTTGTATACATTCATTAATAGTTGTGTCCATTTTCTTGGATTTTAAATTTATTTGAGCCTTATTAAAACCCATCCAATGGTTTTTGTCTCAAACTTTGGTGATGACGTATCCTAACAAAGCCAACTTCAAAAAAAAATTTAGGTTCTCTCAGTTACGTGTCTTATATCCTTCAAGATATCACACACATTTACAAATGTCTTGATGAGTGTCTTCAAAATAATACAAAGTCTTGATTTGTAAGGGATATCTCTACAACCCAAAAAAATCAAATCATTAGTCAAATAAACTCTCTACTTAAGTCTTATTGACCCAAGGGCAGATCTCATAATGAAACGTGACCCATCAAATATCCGATATGGAGGTATCTAAAATTGTCAAAGAGGACAGAAAATCAATTATCATATTTCATTCAAAAGCCTCCAATAATACCATACAAATTAAAAATAGTAAAAAAAATATATATATATTCTTTCCATTGTACCTTGTGTACAAACATTTTTAAAGAAAATTTAATTAACAAAACTATTAAAATCTATTCGAGAGTCAAATTTAGTTTTAGAAAAAGAAGGGAATAATCTAGTTTCAAACAAAAATAATAATTTTGGTAGATAGAAGTAAATTTTGTTGTGGTTTGATTTTAAAATTATACCTATAAAAGAAGTTGAAGACACCTTGGGAGATTACCTATGGAAGAGTTTCTAACAAAGTCTCTCTTCTCTCCTATGTCTTCTCAAACTCATACTAATCCAACCAATCATTTGCATGGACTCAAAAGTTCAATTACCTATAAAAAAAAAAGTTGAAAACACCTTGTGAAAGTCTGTAAGGATACTATGACCTCCAGTTTTGCAAAATTCAGCGTTGTTGGCACTTATCAAAATCGCTGTCAAAATAAAGTTTAACAAGTGGTTCTATGGTGTAGTGGTTAGCACTTTCGACTTTGAATCTAACGACCTGTGTTTAATTCCCGATAGGTAATCCACCAATTTATACAAAATTGGTCTATAGCCGATTCGGTAGGGTCACTTTTAGACCGATAATCTGTAGAAGGGGTCACTAAGGTTGAAATCATGTAAAATGGGTCTATAGCTTAGTGGTAGAGACATTGACTGTAGATTAAGAGGTCATCAGTTCAAATTTGGTTGGGCCCTTTAATTTTGGACAAAGCCGACCACCGAGTGTCTGAAGGAATAGAAATAAGAATAATTATCAATTCCAAACCTTATTCCAAAGTCCTCCACCACATAGAACCATGTACTGTCCAAAAATCAAGAAATCATTAAGAAAAGTGTGTGGATTAGGCTACGTCTTGTAACTAAGGACAAACAACACCAACTATTGTTGATATTTTGAATGTAATGTAAATGTGAATATATGTGTTCATTATATTTTAATTCTTTTTTTATTTCGAGAAAACATTCTACTTTGTTTTCAACCTCTCTTAACTTGCAATTGGTGCTTCGAGAACCCACCGAAAATGGGTCATGACTCTCTTTTTGTTTTCACTTACTCCTAAATCTTTAAAATGTCTCCTATTTTTATTCCTAAGTTTGCCGGCGGCATTGTTTGTTGTCGAGCTTGATAATGTGAGTTTGTAACCCATCCGTTAGGGGTCTTGGAATGATTCTCTAGATTATCCCTTCCATGTTAGGAGTTGGGCCATGGGTGAAGGAACCGTTGGTTTACCGCCCCTAAGAGTTAAGTTGAGGCTAGTTTCACATAGTATCATTGTCTTTGAGATTACAATTCTTTTCTATTTTATCTAAATTTTTTAAATATGGGTTCATTTCCAAATGCATGCTAACACCCTTATTGTTGAATAAATGACTATTATGATTATAAGTCAACTGAGTTAAGTGGAAATAAATTTTGAAGATGAAATTAAAGTATTAATTTTGATGTCATCTTTACTTGAGTTTTGGGATATTGTTATTAATGAGATTCAATCTAATGCCATTAGAAAAAAGAATTGTCAACGTAAGATATTTGAAACAAATAAATATTTTGTCCTCTGTGATATATCAAATCACTCATTTGAAATTCCTTAATAATAAACTGAAGTCTTGCATCTTTTATAGAGAAAAGTTCCTTAAATAGAAGTATTATTAGATACTTCTAAGCATTTAGAGATCAACAAGACACAAAGATAAATATTCTAAAAAAAAAAATAGGGGTTAAACTTTTAGTTAACGTAATTTAAGAAACTTATGATTTTTATATTATCAAGAGTTTAATTGAGCTAGGTCGATTCAATCTAGTGGACCCAAGAATTGAACCGAACAAAACCAACCAGTTAGTAACATGATTTAGTGAAAGCATTTTCACGCAAAGTACAAGCAATAATGGAGGGTTTGAAATAATATAGTTTTCACCCCTTGTTTCTCTGAGTGAATATTGAAATAATATAGTTTTCATGTTAAGTTTTGCACGGAAGAAAGAAAGAAAGACTGGGATGTAAAGTATTATTTCAATTTGTTTGTAATATACAACAATATATAAATTAACTATAAGAAATATATAAAATTACATGTTCTCTAAGAGCTTCAATCAACACGGGAGGGTTACTTCTGCAACCACTCTAAAGGTGCTCAAGATCACAACGAGTTAGATAAAATAGCTCTAGAACTTTGAATCCAATAACTTGAGTTTGACTCGTGATAGGATCTCTCTTCTTGTGGAATCTGCATAAAATAGGAAAAACCATTCCAAAATAAATTTTTACAAGGGGTTCTATGGTGTAGTGGTTAGCACTTTGGACTTTGAATCCAACGACTTGGTTTCAACTCCCGGTAGGACCTTTAAGAACGACAACACAAATTTTCTTGAGGCATAAGGTGTAACATTTTTAACTTATTCTGAACTTGCTCCGCTTCATGCCTTCCAAGGCTTCATGAACATGACCTCTGCTTGAGGTATTGTTGTTGGTTCTCAATCTTGCATGTTTCTAACGTAATCATTTGAACCCGTCGTATTCAGGAACTAAACCTTAGAGGTTGTCATGTCATGCATCGTATTTTAACCATGAAAACTCTTCCGAAGTAACTCTTAATTTTCTCCCCATGAGTGCATAGATGGCGTTGTCATAATCATGGCATCCTGCTAGCAAATCGTGGTGCAGGCCTCATTTAGGTGAGGGAGATAATAAGTTAATAAGTTCATCATGGAATCCTGCTCATGGTACATATACCATAGCATCCCACCTAAAGAGACGATTACTTCAGGCATGGAAACCTAGGTGTTCCTAAGTTTATGCATAACGTCTTGGGTCAAGCTTGAAACTTATAAGTTCTTAGGAAAAGCCCAGCATGATATTGTGCACGTAGTATCTATTAGAGACCAAGGGTACATCTGGGGAATCTATTATTTCAGGGATACCACTTTAGTTATCCTAGGAGGTAAAGTCATATGGAACGTGATGAGCATTTTCTCCCATATCTTGGTTTCGCTAACTAAAGTTTTCCAATAACTCCCAAACTCCATTACATTATATAACCTCTCGAGATAAGGATTCATACAACATTTCATAAAATAAGATCTACTGAGAAAACCTGAGAAAAGGTCAAATTTTGAGTTGACTTGGACAGTTTAGTTGAACTGGCCGTATCATCGTTTTCTTCCTCTGAAAAGGAAGAAGATGCGCATTTTTCGCATCGTCGCCATCTGAAACTCGGCCTGTACAGTCACATTTACAGCGTTTCTCTCCTCGATTTCTTCGTGAAACTTAAAGATGGATGTTACAAGAAAGGGCTGGGAATTTATTTGATAACTTCTCGTGGATCGTAGCCTAAGATATTCGCTACCAAAGATCATCTAAAATCTAATTTATCGCTGGAGATAAAACAAAGGATTTCTTATTGGGTAGCCGATTCTAGGGGTTTCAAGGCCTTATTTCTTCATTAAACCCCTTCCATATCCTATCTTCAGGCTAAAGGAATTGGTTTGGAGGAACGTCTTTGAGTGTAGGACCTTAATTTCCAAAAATCGTTCTCGGTATGCAACTCACTCGAAACGCCAGATTTTCGATCTTATGGGTAGCTTGTTCTACGACGTCTCAGCTCTCGATTCTTTCATCAAGTTTCGAAACCAATTTCCTTCAATTTGGCACGCGCTCGAGGTTATTTTTCTTCGTGGTCTTCTATGGAAGCATTCCTTGGAGGTGCAGAAACTGATTGGAATCATTCTTACTCGACAAGTCATCATGTATCCTCGGATTGGATTTTAAAGTTTTCTTGAATTGGGGGAATGGTTTCTGAGCACTTTCAGCACTCTATTCCTTCATAGAACTTGTGGGTAATCTTGTTGAGAAACTGTAGGAATAAGTTTGAAGAGAAATGGTGGAGGATTGCTCTCGAATTTGGAAGAAATCCGAGAGTAGGAGACCCATATTCTAAACGCTTATTGCCTTCGATTCGGGAATCGACCTTTCTCGATTCTTATTCCGTATTGTTGCTCCTACTTCAGACTTTATAGGAGGAGCTTAAACCGACATTGAGAACTCCAGATTCTTCGTTATTTAGAAGTTTGAAGAGAAGTGGTGGAGGATTGCTCTCGAATTTGGAAGAAATATGAGAGTAGGAGACCCACAATCTAAACGCTTATTGCCTTCAATTGGGGGATCGACCTTTCTCGACTCTTATTCCGTATTGTTGGTCCTACTTCCGACCTTATAGGAGGAGCTTAAACCGACATTGAGAACTCCAGAATCTTCGTTATTTAGAGATCGAACTTTCTGGATAATTTTGTGGAGATATCAACTCCGATCATAGTCTTACCGACCTTGGCTTTAAATACTACTCGTTGGATGTGATGATCCGTGCGTGTTCATTCTAGATCATATCAAATTTTGGAAGAGATTCAACGGTCGAGATTTAAGTTCGAAAGATTTTTCTCGGATGGGCACGGTAGATGCTCTGATTCTAATTAGAGTGGCATTTCTGTAATTATCCATTCTTCCAGTGGTATTTTGGTAACTTGCCACTTTCTGAATATTTTATTATTATTTTTCTTGAAAAAATCCATAATTTTTCTACAAATTTCTGATCGCTTTTTTTTTTTTTTTTCATTTTTCCCTTTTTTTTGAATATTGAGATTCCTTCTACATAAGAATTACAAATCCGGAAAGATTCTTGATAATTGATAAAATGACTTTTTTGCCCTTTTGATTTACTTTTTCCTTTCCAATCCTTTTCAAAAGGCCTTTTAACTCCTTGAAATCACTTGTTAGGGTACATGAGTTACTTGACTAAGTCCGTTGTTCTTGCTTAATCCTTTAATTTTTTTTCCTCTCAATCCTTTGGGTCTTTCATGAAGGGCTTATTTTATGAGAGATAATTTCCTTCATTTTTGGGGTGTTACATATACATACTCGTTACAAACACAAAACAAGAAATAGACTCAAAAGAAGAACAAAAAATACTAGATTAAAAACAGAGGTTAGTCCATGGCCCACACTCCAAAGTCCGCTCTCATCCATGACCAACTCTTAGTTACTTGAAAAAAAAATGATAAACATGGAGTGAGTAAAACTTAGTAAGTAGCCCACTAGTAGGTTCTTAATCGCGACCTTAAGCTAGGATATTACTTCTTGTTATGTTTTCACGATCTTATACTGATCTTGAAAACCTTCCCCTAAAATAACCTTCAATTTTTTCCTCATGAACACAATTTTCTCCCCATCTATCATTTTTTTAACACTTTTGAAAGTTAAAGAGTAGTTTTGATGTTTTTTTTTTTTTGAAAATTCAACCGTATTAAAAAAAAAAATTATGAGTATTTTTTTAGATAAAATGCAAAGTTTAATGGTATTTTTATTAATTTAGATTATAATTTAAAAAACAATACAAATTTTTGTTGATTAAGTTAATATTAATTTTATTAAAATACATAACACCACATCAAAAATAATTTATTTGGAATAAAATTAAAACTAAAAAATCAATTTATTTTAAACTAAAAAATTAATTTATGTTAAAACTAAAAAGTATACTTCGTTTGACTAAAACATCCCTTATCCCAACTACAAAGAATTTAATTCCAAGCTCTCTTCTAATAGACAAACGATTTATTAACCTCTGTTGTAAGATTTCACTTCATCAATTTAAGTAGCGTTCAACTATAAATATCGAATTTTAAAGTATTCCTCGGCAAAGTAATCCTGTTGAAACTATCTATCAAAGGTGTTCCATAATGAGTTGTGGAGAAGTGTTTCCTTCAATTCTAATTTCAATTAAGGATGTCAATGACAAAAAAGTGCAAGAGGCTAGAAGGTTTGTAATGGAAGAAAATAACAAGAGTCATGGACATCGTTTCGTTTACAAGCTGTATCATGTGTCTTATTCATGGTTACTTAAATCTCGTTGAATTAGTGCGCCTTTCACATCAGAGACATTTCTGCCTTAAACCGAGCTCTTTGCAATAGTGAACTTATTAAAAATTCTTTGCTTGTTGCAACATTTGCTTGACACAATTGAACCAAAGGATGGTATGGACGACCATAGCTCACACTGTATTGGTCTCCAATCATGAAGTGTGACGTCGGATCTTTGTGCATACCATATTCATTAACTATAACATGGCAAGAAATTTTTTTTGTTTTGACTGGGCATGCCATATTCTGTTGTTCTTATATATCTTCAGTTAAATGTGATTAAAGCAAAGAAGTATAGACATGGTTTCCAACCAACCCTTCCTTTATAGTTAGTTCGACGAATGGATTTTTGTTATCATTTTATCGTTAACCCTTCCGCTCGATTTTGTGTTATGATATCATACAGGGAATGAGAAGCGACCTTACTTGGACAAAATTATATACCGTTTGATAATTATTGTTGATAACAAAGATAAATTGAATTATAAGCATTTTAAGTTCAAAAGTAACAAATTACTTGTACACTTTTACTTATAATCTTTATATTCTTTATATAGCGATATGGAAGGGAGAGATAGAAAAGATACTCATAATATCATTATGACTATGTCATGTTTCATTAATAAAAGAGAGTAATAAATCCACAAACACACCCACATATATTTCGAGAGAGAGAGAGAGCTTATTATAAGTAGAGATAGCATTCTAGTAGTTGTATTGCTACTTGGGGACAAGGAACTCGAGAACTTCTTTAAAAGATGAGAGCTTATGAGTAGGTGGCGATGGATATATCACATGCACAAAAAGAAAGTTCTGCACCTTTATAATAAAAGACCAAGGAATATCATCGTTATTTATAACTTCTATCACAATAATATAAATTCTTATAGGACGACGTTCTCTAGTCATACCAACCAGACCGTTCACCACACGCTTGTAGATGAAACGATGTCCACTATTCTTGTTATTCTTTTCAACTACGAACCTTCCTGCATTATGCACTACTAGGATATTGACATCCTTAATTGGTACTAAAGAATCTAAAAACAAACCTTCCACAAGGCTCATGTAAATAGTTCCTAGAGACATTGTTAGGCCGATTTTGTTCATGAATACTTAAGAATTTGATATTTATAGTTGTAGTTGAACGCTACTTAAATTGATGAAGTGAAATCTTACAATAGAGTCTAATAAAGCGTTTGTCCATTAGAATAGGTTGGAATTAAATTCTTTATAGTTCGAGATAATAATTGTATTCTTTAAGTCATTGAGACTAGTGTTAATAGTACTTGTTAGTATATTTGAGTATAAATATTAAAATGATTAGTTATTAAATATTGTTTGAATTAAAGCGTTTATAATCAAATGATCTTCATAACCTAATTCATAAAAAAATAAATAAAATAATTAGGAAGCATTTATGTGCTAGATCAGAATAAGATGCATAAAAAGAACTTGTCATAATTACTTTATTCATCGACCTTTAATCTTAAAAGTAACTTAAAATATTGCAATATTGTGATTCAATCGTCTATTATGAAATTAGGGCCAAACTAAAAAAATAATATTTTTAAAAGATGGAAAAATTCATAAGCCAACCAAAATATGTATTCAAAGATGAAGAATTTACAACAACAATCTCAAACAATATTAATTAGCATCTTGCCTTTTGGTTTGTCACATTTTCAAACATAAACAAACCTCAATTTCGAGTCAGTAAGTATTATGGATCATAATCGACAGTACTTTGCAAGTAGCTTTGAGCATTCACAAAAGGTCGAAAGTTGAATTTCTTTAGAATGGTAACCAAATAACCGATGATTATTGTTGAATTTCCAAAAAATACACCACAAATTTCATTTATAGATATAAATGGGACCATTGATATAAAACCCTGATTATACAATTGCATCTTCACTAACAAACCCACCTCGGAGTGATCATCTTCACTAGAGGCTGCAAATTAAGAAGCCTCCCAGGATTACTCAAAAGTGAACTTTTAAGACAAATGAAGCTATATTTGAGCAAGAAAAATCATGTTACATGTGTCTGGGATACCACGGAGACACCATTGCAAGCAATCACTACCAGCTGAAGAAAAAAGAAAACCCTTAATTTTGAAAGCTTATCAAATACTATTTGACCAATGTAAAGAAAGCTTGAGAATAATTTATTCTCGCGTCCCTCTTTGACACTTGTTGGATATATATCCGTCCTTCACATGTCGTATCATAAACATATCATATCGTAAAAACTTCGTGGTTATATCCTTCCCTAATATATCATAGCCTTAACATCCTTAGACATATCATAGTTGTGTCGTTACCTGAACATACCTTAGTCATAATGTTACAGGAACGTATCCTAACGCTATCGTTTTATCAATCTATCATAATCCTATCACTTTCTACCTATAACCTAATCGTATTGTTTTATGAATCCATCGTGACCATATCGTTTTTATCAATCTGTCATACCCATAGCACTTCGATACGTAACCAAACCATAACATTTCATGAACATGTCTTACTCGTATCATTACATTACGTTTAGTGCATCCTTCTCGTATCCTATCTCAAATATACCATTGAACACATGGTACCGTAAGTATTATCATACAATTCACATATTATAACATATCATAAGCATATCGATTCACAAACATTTCACACATATCAATATATATGACACTTGTAGAACCACGGGCACAGTCAACATCAAATATAACCATACGGATGGTAAGGCCACCTACCTGATTAGCTTAGGCTGGTGTCCCCAATTTATCCTTAAGAAAGTTCGATTTGTCCTTTGTATTAAAGTCAACCTATATGAACATGACATCAATTTCAATCATTTGTCTAAATTTTATGATGCTCTAGTGTTAGATTTCATGGGAATATTGCATGAGCAAAGTCTTGAAATGTCTATATATCAAAACTGTTTAACGCTTTCCAAATTTTGATTTTTGGCTGGTTGTGTTTTTTTTTTTTTTTTACTTGTGTTCATAATCTTACTTTGGTGTGTTTGTTACATTTTTTTTTTAATTATGTTAGCAATTAGCCAATTTAATCAATTTATGCTTTATGTTTATTTATTTATTTTTTAATTATGTTAGTCATTACTTTTGGCTATTCATGGACTTTCTAAATTAAAGATGTAACGACCCAAAATTTTCCACTTAATTTAAGGTCGCTAGCCTATACATACCATAAACATTGAATGCGGAAGACTTCATTTAAATTCCATAAAACATAACCTTTAACTTAAAAACACAGCCATGGACTTACGTGTTTCGAAAACATCTTTAAAACAACACAACAAAAGACTCGAAATAAAATAAATAAACGTTTAAGTTTAAAACATCCTATTCTATCCTAACTCTAAGAAAATAAATGCCACTATCCTATGCATGTGCCATGATCTCGAGTTGCGATGCCATCGTCAGCCGTACAGGAATGCCTTACCTTAACCTGAAAAATGTAGTAGCACATGGCTTGAGTATTTAAAGAAATACTCAGTAAGTGACCCCACTATTGGGGTTAAATGCAACAATCACATGCAATGAAATGATGGGACCTATCTTTCGTTTCGTTTCGTTTCTTTTTCGTTTCGTTTCATTTTCCCAATGGTGTAATCTTAACAGGTAATCGTGGACGTGTACCATATACTCTACACGCAGCCCATACGTGCGAGTATGGGCTCACCAGCTAATTCGCACACCGCTGGGCCACTATCCCTAGCCGGTGGGCATGCTCTGGGGGCCTACCGGGACCCGTTAAAACTAAAACCGTCACGGCAGCGCTATGCAGGGCATAACGATCGTTGTCCTGCCATTTGGATGTACGCGTCCGTACCCTCGTGATGGGATAGGGGTATCCCCCCAAATGCATGATCACGCAATATGCATGAGGTCCCACTAGTCCTACAGTCATCATTTAATGAACATAACCCCGTGTCACGTTTTCATGCTTACGTGTCATTCTCATTCTCATTTCGTTACATATCATACATATTCCTAGCGGGGTTATGTATCATGCAATTTACCGTATTTCATGTCATACAATTCATTCAGTTGCATTTCAATACTCATACAACAAGCCAAAATCGTACAAGGGCCACACATCGTCACATGCATTCATATCACATCAACTAAGCAGCATAAATAACATAACATATAGGAAGCATATCGATCCACAGACAATTCACACATATCAATATATATGACACGTGCCGAACCACAGGGCACGTGTCAACATCAAATATAACCATGCCGATAGTAAGGTCACTTACCTGGTTAGCTTAAGTCGTTGTCACGAATATATCCTTAACGAAAGTTCGATTCCATCGTTATCCTTGATGAAAGTCCATTGAACTCCAAGTTAACCTATGTGAGCCCATGACATCAATTTCAAGTTTGAACCCTATAAAATTATTTCTCTAATTTACATTGGTCATTCTTAAATTCTGATATTTTCTGTTAGACGAAATTGATGGAGTTCCTTGCTCTCTTACGTTTCCTGTTTTATTTCTTTTAAAATTATATTCAATAAAATCTTTTCTCAATCTTCTGTCTTCCATCTTGCACTGTAATTATTTTGGAGATATTATTGGCCAATTTTGTTAATCTATCCTTCCTTCCAAATTTTTTTTTTCTCTTTTCAGTATTAACCGTATTCTGGATTTCCATCTCTTCTTTCCTTTATCTTCCTTCTGATTTAGTTAATAATTATATTCTTAGCTTTTAATTCATTTTGTTAGGTTCTTTTTCTATAATTCATATAAACTTATTGACAGCCTAAATCATTGCAACAATTCAGGAGATCTGAACAGTTCCGGAGATCAAAAATATAATTGGTCTTCATTTCCTAAAACTCATACAAAATTCTTTTCATTTAATCTCTAATTCAAAACTAAATAATTGTAACAAAATTAATATTACTTAATAAAATAAGAGGTAGATTTAACATACGACTACCGACCTCTTCAAATGATGCATCTTCTCGGCCCAACAAAATCTGCTAAAACCTTTTGTTTTTTTTTTCTATTTGTTTTGGTAGGAATGAAGAAATTCTGGGTAAATCTTCCGAGAAAAGAATTCTTGATTTATTCCTAAATTTATTTTTAAGGAAGCAGTGGTGAGAGACTAAACCGAGGAGGGATCCGTTCACAAATGTTTTTTTTTTTAATATATATATATTTTTATTAGTTATTTATTTATTTATTTATCTATTATTATTATTATTATTATTATTATTATTTTTATTATTTTATCTTGTTTTTCCCGGTTGTTACAAAGAATTTTATTTCTCTTGGGTCAAAACATCCTTAAAGCACAAAATTGAAGTTGTAGTTAGTCAACGTGCTAGTTTTCAAACTACTTTAAATGGGTGTAAAGAAAGTATGAGAATAACTTAGTGTCACTAATCTGACACGTGTTGGGCATGTACTGAACACTTGTTAATACAATGGATACATTACAAATTTATAATCCATCATATCAGACACTTGACTTTGAATATATTTTGAGAGTGAAACGTACATTAAGCTTTTTTTTTTAAGTATACAAATATATAAACTTATTTATATAAATTTATCTCTAATATAAAATTGATAAATTTTTTGAAATAATTCTTTTTAATTAATGTATCATTGTCACATCGGTGTCCTAGGTTTCTTAAGAATGACATGTTACTGTTAGAAACAGAAAATGAAAACCGTAAAGATCATAAGAATTGGGAGAAATCTCTCATCCAATTGAAGAATGACTAAATCAAATCTAATTCAAATAACTAGATCAAATCTAATCCAAATAACTCAATCAAATCTAATCCTAACAATCTCTCCCTTAAACTGAACACGAATAGTAATCAGTTTATATGTACGACCTCATACCAAACTTCCACCAGATAACTTCATCAATTCTCATGTGTCATTTCTGTTTATTGCTCCAGATCCATGGCTTGCCTCCATTTCTCACTCTTCAATGCTTCTTTAAAGTTTACAAAGTTTGCAGGTTTAGTAGGGGTAAACATGGCTGCTTGATCATCTTCTTTACAAAAAAAAAACTTCTCCTATTGCATAGTCTCTCATCTAGACTGGTGGTCTCTTATTCCTCGCCTTATTCGAGCTAGGAGAGCTTGCTTCAGCCAAAGAGACAGATGAAATATTTTCCTCCGCAGTATTTTCATCTGCTGCTTCTATATCATTATTTTCATCTGCCGCTTCTATATTATTATTTTCATCTGCCGATTCTATATCATTATTTTCATCTACCGCTTCTATATCATAGTCTGTAAGCTTTTGACTCTTCACTAACTCCTAGCAAAACATAACTCAAACTTTTATCATCTAGCTTAGTTCTCTGAGCTGCCTCCTCTTTTTGTCTCTGAATCAACTCGAGCTCACAATATTGTTCTTCTTCCTTCTGCTGCAGCTCAAGAACTAATCGTTGCTGTGCTTTTTCTACCCTTCTTCTATTCTCTTCCAGCATTTTATCTAGCTCTTCTCTCTATTTTCGTGCTTGTTTTTCTTTTTTTTCTTGTAGCAGTAAGAGCGGCTTCTTTCTCTTTCTCAAGCTCCACATCAACATCATCAAACAACTTCGTGCGACCTTCCTCTATTCGTCCCTGTATTTCTAATTTAGTCCCTTCAGAGTTGAGCATTTCTTCAACCTTCTTCTGAATTAGTTCTTCCATCCTCCTAGCTGCATCTTCTTCTAACTTCCTGCTTCACGCCTTTTCTTCTCTTCTTCCTCTTTCTTAAGCTTCTCTATGGAATGATTTCGATCAGTTGATGCACGACTAGGACTGGAACTGGACGATTTGGGGAAAGGAGATAACGAGGAAGACCTACTTCTGCGTTGGCAACTGAGGGAACTTGAATGACTGCTTCTTCTGGAATGGGTAGTGGAATGATAGGGGGAAGGACTTGGGTCCCTTCTGTTAGGTTATGGAGCTGATGCTTATTTATAGCTTGGTCAACGGTTATATCCGGTAAAGCTATATTTGGTAAAGTTTTATCCAATAAAGCTATATATGTAATAGATATATATAGTAGATGATTAAATCTAGTAAAGCTATATATAGTAAATAGCTATATATAGTAGATGATTAAATCTAGTAAAGCTATATATAGTAAATAGCTATATATAGTAGATGATTAAATCTAGTAAAGCTATATATAGTAAATAGCTATATATAGTAGATGATTAAATCTAGTAAAGCTATATATAGTTAATAGCTATATATAGTAGATGATTAAATCTAGTAAAGCTATATATAGTAAATAGCTATATATAGTAGATGATTAAATCTAGTAAAGCTATATATAGTAAATTGAACTATATATATATCCCGTTCGGTAGAGCTTTGAGAGGTACTTTCTATTCTCTATAATTGTCTCTTACTGTACATACGTGAAGTCATCAATAAAAAAATCCTTTTAGCTAGAGTTCTCCTTGCACTTTTCTCTATCCTTTTCTTTGTGTTCATCTAGATCGAGCGTGTGCGTTGTTGTGCGATCCTAACACCTTCTGCTTGAACCACTTCCCAAAATTCTACTCAACCACAATTTTACCACAAGAATGGCATGAAACTCGAGAACTTCTTTAAAAGATGAGAGCTTATGAGTAGGTGGCGATGGATATATCACATGCACAAAAAGAAAGTTCTGCACCTTTGTAATAAAAGACCAAGGAATATCATCGTTATATATAACTTCTATCACAATAATATGAATTCTGCGAGGACGACGTTCTCTAGTCATACCAACAAGACCGTTCACCACATGCTTGTAGATGAAACGATGTCCACTATTCTCGTTATTCTTTTCAACTACGAACCTTCCGGAATTCTGCACTACTAGGATATTTACATCCTTAATTGGTACTAAAGCATCTAAAGGCAACCCTTCCACACGGCTCATTCTAACACCTTTGGTAAATAGTTCCAAGAGACATTGTTAGGCCGATTTTGTTCATGAATACTGAAGAATTTGATATTTGTAGTTGTAGTTGAACGCTACTTAAATTGATGAAGTGAAATCTTACAATAGAGTCTAATAAAGCGTTTGTCCATTAGAATAGGTTAGAATTAAATTGTTTATAGTTCGAGATAATAGTTGTATTCTTTAAGTCATTGAGACTAGTGTTACTAGTACTTGTTAGTATATTTGAGTATAAATATTAAAATGATTAGTTATTAAATATTGTTTGAATTAAAGCGTTTATAATCAAATGATCTTCCGAACCTAATTCATAAAAAAATAAATAAAATAATTAGAAAGCATTTATGTGCTAGATCAGAATAAGATGCATAAAAAGAACTTGCCGTAATTACTTTATTCATCGACCTTTAATCTTAAAAGTAACTTAAAATATTGCAATATTGTGATTCAATCGCCTATTATGAAATTAGGGCCAAACTAAAAAAATAATATTTTTAAAAGATGGAAAAATTCATAAGCCAACCAAAATATGTATTCAAAGATGAAGAATTTACAACAACAATCTCAAACAATATTAATTAGCATCTTGCCTTTTGGTTTGTCACATTTTCAAACATGAACAAACCTCAATTTCGAGTCGGTGAGTATTATGGATCATAATCGACAGTACTTTGCAAGTAGCTTGGAGCATTCACAAAAGGTCGAAAGTTGAATTTCTTTAGGATGGTAACCAAATAACCGATGATTATTGTTGAATTTCCAAAAAATACACCACAAATTTCATTTATAGATATAAATGGGACCATTTATATAAAACCCTGATTATACAATTGCATCTTCACTAACAAACCCACCTCGGAGTGATCATCTTCACCAAAGGCTGCAAATTAAGAAGCCTTCCAATAGAGACACATGAAGCTATATTTGAGCAAGAAAAATCATGTTACATGTGTCTGGGATACCACGGAGACACCAATGCAAGCAATCACTACCAGCTGAAGTTTCTTTGATATTGTAGTTGGATCTATTAGACTCATCACTCAGATGTGAAAGAGTAGTTATATCCAACATTCTTACTTGTGTCCCTCTTACAGTACTCTCAACAAATGGATCGCTTGATCTGTTCTACTCTACTTTACTTCCTCTTGATAACGGTGTGGTATTGACACAATTCATATTGCTGATAATCATCACTTACATCGAAACCAGAGTATAGCGGTCAACTATCGTCAAGGACCCATTCACCATTTCCATTCCTACCGATGGAAAAGTTTTATTACATTCATTTCTTTCTCCCTTCTAACTTCTTCATTCTCACATTAAACTTTTTTTATTTAAAAAATAAAATAAACGTGAAAAGGGAGAAAAAAAGAAAAAAGAAAACCCTTAATTTTGAAAACTTATCAAATACTCTTTGACCGATGTAAAGAAAGGTTGAGAATAATTTATTCTCACGTCTCTCTTTGAACATGTTGGATATATATCTATCCTTCACATGTCGTATCATAATCATATCGTATCGTAAAAACTTTATGGTTATATCCTTCCCTAATTTATCATAGCCTTAACGTCCTTAGACATATCATAGTTGTGTCATTAACTGAACGTACCTTAGTCATAACGTTACAGGAACGTATCCTAACGCTATCGTTCTATCAATCTATCATAATCCTGTCACTTTCTACCCATAACCTAATCGTATTGTTTTATGAATCCATCGTGACCATATCTTTTTTATCAATCTGTCATACCCATAACACTTCGATACGTAACCAAACCATAACGTTTCATGAACATGTCTTACTCCTATCGTTACATTATGTTTAGTGCACCCTTCTCGTATCCTATCTTAAATATACCATTGAACACATGGTACCGTAAGTATTATCATACAATTCACATATTATAACATATCATAAGCATATCGATTCACAAACATTTCACACATATTATATATATGACACTTCCAGAACTACGGGCACAGTCAACATCAAATATAACCATACGGATGGTAAGGCCACCTACCTGATTAGCTTAGGCTGGTGTCCCCAATTTATCCTTAAGAAAGTTCGATTTGTCCTTTGA
>NW_019268600.1:616235-621882 GCF_002738365.1 Cucurbita moschata | reverse complement strand
GTACATTAAAGTTTTTTTTTTTTTTAAGTATACAAATATATAAACTTATTTATATGAATTTATGTCTAATATAAAATTGATAAATTTGTTGAAATAATTCTTTTTAATTAATGTATCATTGTCACATCGGTGTCCTAGTTTTTTAAGAATGACATGTTACTATTAGGAACAGTAAAAGAAAATGGAAAGATGAAGAATTGGGAGAAATCTCTCATCCAATTGAAGAATGACTAAATCAAATCTAATTCAAATAACTAGATCAAATCTAATCCAAATAACTCAATCAAATCTTATCCTAACAACCCCTCCCTTAAACTGAACACGAATAGTAATCAGTTTATATCTACGACCTCATACCAAACTTCCACCAGGTAACTTCATCAATTCTCATGTGTCATTTCTGTTTATTGCTCCAGATCCATGGCTTGCCTCCATTTCTCACTCTTCAATGCTTCTTTAAAGTTTACAAAGTTTGCAGGTTCAGTAGGGGTAAACATGGCTGAGCTTCATCATCTTCTTTACAAAAAAAAACTTGTTCAATTGCATAGTCTCTCATCCAGACTGCTTCATGAACATCTTCACAAAAATCTTCTCCTATTGCATAGTCTCTCATCTAGACTGGTGGTCTCTTATTCCTCGCCTTATTCGAGCTAGGAGTCGAACAAAGTTGTTTGATGATGTTGATGTGCAGCTTGACAAAGAGAAAGAAGCCGCTTTAACTACTACAAGACAGAAAGAAGAACAAGCACGAAAGAGAGAGAAGAGCTAGATAAAATGCTGGAAGAGAATAGATGAAGGGTAGAAAAAGCACAACGACAATTAGTTCTGGAGCTGCAGCGGAAGGAAGAAAAACAATATTGTGAGCTCGAGTTGATTCAGAGACAAAAAGAGGAGGCATCTCAGAGAACTAAGCTAGATGATAAGAGTTTGAGTTATGTTGTGCTGGGAGTTAGTGAAGAGTCAAAAGCCTACGGACTCTATGATATAGAAGCGGCAGATGAAAATAATGATATAGAAGCGGCAGATGAAAATACTGCAGAGGAAAATATTTTATCTAGCTCTTTGGCTGAAGCCTTCCTCTATTCTTCTCTGTATTTCTAATTTAGTCTCTTCAGAGTTTAGCCTTTCTTCAACCTTCTTCTGAATTAGTTTTTCCATCCTCCTAGCTGCATCTTCTTCTGAATTAGTTCTTCCATCCTCCTAACTACATCTTCTTCTAACTTCTTCAACTCTGCTTCACGCCTTTTCTTCTCTTCTTCCTCTTTCTTAAGCTTCTCTATGGAATGATTCTGATCAAGTGGATGCACAACTAGGACTGGAACTGAACGATTTGGAGAAAGGAGATAACGAGGAAGACCTACTTCTGCATTGGTGACTGAGGGAACTTGAACGGCTGCTTCTCCTAGAATGGGTAGTGGAATGATAGGGGGAAGGACTTGGGTCCCTTCTGCTTCTCTGACTATGGCGATAGGAATTGGAGTGGTGAGTGTATGACAGAGACCTTGAACCACTTCTCCCCATAAGTTTCTATTGAGTTTGAGTGTCTACTACAGGCTGAGATATAGCATGCAATATGAACATTCGATTCAAAGACATCTTTGTCTCCATGATTAAGCCTCTCTCAAGATGAAACACCTTGCATGTTCCATTTTGAAATAAAAAGGTAACCCCCTTTGCTTGCAATTTACCACTACTCAACAAATTGTTCCTTAGGTCTGGCACATAGAACACTCCTGTGATTATCATTATGCTTCCATTCACTTCCAGCCGTACATTACCCTTTCCGGTTACAACCATGCTTGACATTCCCATTGAAAATGTCCTAGCTTGTGACAGTTATAGCACTCCACTATGGCCTTGTTGAAGGTTTGTTTGCCTCGTCCCCTTCCTCTGCCTCTAAAGCTTCCACGACCTTGACTCCTTCCTCCAACAGACTGCACAAGTGGACTCTCCATCGACATACTTTTATTATGACGCACTTAGAAGACTGCTACTTCTAGTTTTAACTAGTTTAGGGCATGGCTCTGATACCAAATTGTTAGGAACAGAAAAAGAAAATTGGAAAGATCAGAAGAATTGGGAGAAATCTCTCATCCAATTGAAGAATGATTAAATCAAATCTAATTCAAATAACTAGATCAAATCTAATCCAAATAACTCAATCAAATCTAATCCTAACATTTACCATATCTATTTGGTATCATATTTATGTCTCGTATCTATATCTCATTTTTATTTTTGTGACTCTGAGATATTTTGATTTTATAAATAGATATCTTCACGAAAATAAGTTTAATTTATGTTGAGATGGAGAACAAAAATTTACACTTAAAGGACGTTGATACTTGGGACTTTGATTCCTCTTAGTGTGAAGCTTGCATCTTGCAATTACTTGGGTAGAGAATGTGTTTCACTTAAAATTCACTCAAGAGAAAATAATCAAATAACGAACCATATTTGAGAGAGGATAACTTTTTTTTTTTTTAATCTTTGGGAAACAAGAAAGAATAAAAATTAAAACATGGCATGAATGACATCTTCTTGAATCTTTGTTTTATTCTCCTAAATGTATATAAAAAAAATCTTATATATTTTTAGATAAAAAACTTTAAGATTACCTATTTAATAAAACTCCATCCAAACTTCTACTCATAAATTTAATTATTATTTGTATACAATTGTTAATATGTAAGAAAATACATGTACAAATGTTTATACTATTCGTAGTACACTAGTCTCGGTTGTTTGACTAAAACAATGCAACCATTGTCCAAACTAAAGAATTTGATTCGAAGCTATCTCCTAATAGAGGGAGGCTCAATTAGACTTTATTGTAAGATTTGACCCTATCAATTTGAATAGCGTAACTATCTATAAAAGTGTTCCAAAGTGAGTCGTGGAGAAGATTTGCCTTAAAATCTAGTTCCAATTAAGGATGTCAATGATGAAGAGAGGTTTGCAATTGTGAAGAAGTTCCGTCATATGCATGGGACGCTACCGCCATCCAATAAGCTCTTGTAGTATTATCTCTTTTAAGGAATTCATCAAATTCCCTTTACAATAAGTCCTCTCTCTATATGTGCTTGTTGGACATTACTATATAAGTATCTTTTCTTTTTCTCTCGTAATTCATACTTAAAAAAATAATTTCTCCCTTTTGGAGATGCGGGGTATTGATCCCCGTACCTCTCGCATGCTAAGCGAGCGCTCTACCATCTGAGCTACATCCCTACAATTTTTGCATCACAAAATCCTAAAGTTTCCGTCATCAATAATAGTGAAAATGAAGAAATATTGCTACCCAACATGTCATGAATAGGGAAAAATTGAAAAGAAATAATATATTAGATAGTCTTATTTTTGGAGATGCAAGGTATCGATCCCTGTAGTTTTTGCATGCAAAGCGAGCACCCTGCCATCTAGGCTACATCCCAGTGATTTGTTACACCATAAAACCCTAAATGTCCCATCATTAATAATAGTGAAAATAAAAACATATCAAAATATTAATAACAAATAGTTTGGTTTGGTGATCGGGGGCATCAATAATTGTGAAAATGAAAAAATATAATAACAAATTAAATACTTTCTTTTGGAGAGGCGGGTTATCAATCCCCGTACAACTCGCATGCAAAGCGAGCGCTCTACCATCTAAAGCTATATCTCTACAATTTTTACGTCACGAAACCCTAAACGTCTCGTCATGAATAATAGTGAAAATGAAAAAATATCGCTACTCATTATGTCATAAATAAGGAAATATTGAATAGAAATAAAATTGTAATAACGAATAGTTTCTTTTGGAGATGCGAGGTATCGATCCCCGTATCTCTCGCATCACAATTTTACATCAAAAAACTCTAAACTTCTCATCATCAATGATATTGAAAATGAAAAACTATCCCCGCTCATTATGTCGTAAATAAGGAAAAATTTAAAAGAACTAATATACTTCGTAATCGTTTCCTTTGTTGATGCATGGTACCGATCCCAGTACTTATCACATGGGATGCAAACGCTCAACCATCTGAGCTATATCCTCAAGATTCTTACATCATAAAATCCTAAACATCTCGTCATCAACAATAGTGAAAATAAAAAATAATGCTATTCATTATGTCATAAATAAGGAAAAATTGAATAGGAATAAAATAGTAATAACGAAACTCTTTTGGAGGTATGGGGTATCGATCCGATCCCCGTACCAATCGCATGCTAAGCAAGAAATCTACCATCTAAGCTACATTCCCATAATACTTATATCAGAAAACCCTAAATGTCCTGTCATCAAGTGAAAATGAAAAAATATCTCCGCTAATTATGTTATAAATAAGGAAAGGTTGAATAGAATTAAAATATTAATAACAAATAATTTCTTTTTGAGATGCAGGATATCCCCTTACCTCTCGCATGCTAAATGAGATCTACCATCTAAGCTACATCCCCACAATTGTTGCATCATAAAACCCTCAAATTCCCATCACAAGCTACATCCCCACAATTGTTGCATCATAAAACCCTAAATTTTCCATCATCAATAATATTGAAAATGAAGAAAATCTAGAGATGCAGGGTATCGATCCCCATACCTCTCGCATGCAAAGCGAGTGCTCTACCATTTAAGCTATATCCCCAAAATTCTTATGTCACAAAGTCCTAAACATCTCGTCATCAGTAATAGTGAAAATGAAAAACTATCCCGGCTCATTATGTCCTAAATTAGAAAAAATTGAAAAAAAATAATATATTTAGTAATCGATTCAATCGGAGATGCAAGGTATTGATCCCCGTACTTTCCACATGGGAAATGAACGCTCTACCATTTGAACTACATCCCTACAATTCTTACATCAAAAAACCCTAAACGTCCCTTCATCAATAATTGTGAAAATGAAAAAGTATCTCTGCATATTATGTCATAAATAAGGAAATATTGAATAGAAATAAAATATTAATAATAAATAGTTTCTTTTGGAGATGCGAGGTATCGATCCTCGTACTTCTCGTATGCTAAACCGTACCTCTCGCATCCTAAGTGAAGCTACATCCCCACAATTCTTGCATCACAAAACCCTAAATTTTCCATCATCAATAATAGTGAAAATGAAGAAATATCGCTACTCAACCTTCATGAATAAGGAAAAATTGAAAATAAATAATTTTGAATAATATATTTAATAACATAGTTTTATTTTGGAGATGCGTGGTATCTATCCCCGTACCTCTCGCATGCAAAGCAAGCGGTCTACCATTTGAGCTACATCCCCACGATTTATATGTTACAAAATCCTAAATGTCTCGTCATCAATAATAGTGACATGAAAAACTATCCCTACTCATTATGTCGTAAATAAGAAAAAATTGAAAAAAAATAATATATTTAGTGATCGATTCATTTGGAGATGCAAGGTATCAACCCCGTACTTTCCACATTGGAAGTGAGCGCTCTACCATCTGAACTACATCCCCACGATTCTTACATTAAAAAATCCTAAACCTCTCGTCATCAGTAATTGTGAATGGAAAATATCTCCGCTCTTTATTTCATAAATAAGGAAAGATGTAATAGAAATAAAATATTAATAACATAGTTTACATATGTGTCACTTGTGTTATTTTAATGTATTTATTTACTTGGTAAATGTCT
>NW_019268600.1:613865-615171 GCF_002738365.1 Cucurbita moschata | reverse complement strand
TTTTTCTATTTTGCCTCGTATGACAAGAAAATAAAGTTGTATTGAATGCACCTTAATTTCATTTATGACAAACTCATATGAAACATAATTGCATTAATAGTACTCGAGTTGGAGTCTATAAGCATTTCATGAACTTCAGTGCAATTCATGCTTCATTAAAGATGAGATGAACTTTAGTTATGTAGGGGAACTTTAAATTGCTTCATGTGGAGATTCAATAACTATATGCTAGTTACAATCTTTAGGATTGACTAATTGGACAGGAATTCATGGATTTAGGGAAATTTTTATGTAATTATCAACTACAACTTATGTTTTCAAATTTTTAGGACATAATTTAGGTAGTTGTTTTTATGAGTCGTAAACTTGTTTCTTTGCATAATATGGATTTAGTTGAACTATTATTATCGATAAAATGGAGAAAGAAATTGTCTTTGAATTGACTAATAGACCTAGGTTCATCGTTGTTGTCTTTTAACTTGTGATTTTGCAAAAAGCTTAACTGATATGAACTGTCATGCCATAAGAACTTTTAAATCAAGAATATACCCTACACATCATTCAAGATGGCAATAAAATGGAGTTAAATTGGACGCACTTTACTTTCATGTTTGGCGTGTTCAAGATAAAACATAATTGTATTATTGATATTGAGTCTGGAGTCTATAAGAATTTAATGATCTTAAGAGAAATTCGTGTTTTATTAGAGGATACCAACTTTATTTAAGGTACTAGGAGTTCAAGAATCTCCATTTGAATTTGGTTAAGGAACAGTAAGATTTGAAAGTTTTGAATTCTAAACCAAATTTGTACCTAATTATTTCTTTTTATGACTAATTATAAATTAAGAGAAAAATATTTTATTAAAGATAGATTTATCTCTAAAACTTTCATGACGAAACCATGTTTAGACTAGTAGTTTAAAGTCAGGAGATGCGGTCATAGGTGTGATTATTTTTTATGGGTTCGTAATAGAACTTACCGTTGAGATGAAGGAGCCTTCAAAGGTTGTGAACTCACAGATGGGGTTGTTATGTAGTGTTAGTCTGTCTTTGTGTTGTAGTATTTTTGTATTTTATTTTATTTTATTTTAATTTTTTATTATTATTTTTTAATTGTATCCCAAACAAATTTGTTTTTCTGTTTGGATAAATTTGAACAACACTGTCTTATAATTTAATTTAATTTTATATTTAATGTTGTGTTAGTTTTCTCAATCTCATTTTAATTTTACATCATTTTCTTATTTTATATTAATTTACTTTTATTTTTATTTGTTTTCACTCTCAATTTTAGTTTCTATTTG
>NW_019268600.1:607073-613663 GCF_002738365.1 Cucurbita moschata | reverse complement strand
GCAGAAATACCATCCAGACGGATGAAGAGAAGGGTTGACCACGATAATTTCAAAGCAAATAGAGAGTTATGATAAGTTAAGGTCAGATCAACTTTGAGTTCAAAGCAACAAGAACCAAAGACTGGTTCAAAAATTCTATGGACTAGTCAAAAGTTGTCCACAAGATTAGGAAGACATCATACAGGATCCAATTGCTCCTATGGCTGATTGGCCAAGGCGTGTTGCCTGTGGCTGCATGTTAGATGTCTCAGCTATTCTTGTAAACGATTTGNCAGCGTCAACCAAATTAACCCTACGGCGTGACAATCCTTGAGCTTCCACTCTACTGTGGTCATGGTATCCAGCTTCACCCTCAAAATGGGTTCTTGAATATCTTTCTCGTATAGATAATCTTCAATCTACATCTTCTAGAAACTGATATCGAATCCATCAAACTTTTCAATTCCAGTTTTTGAACTTTCCATCTTCNATAGGCCTTTACTATTATTGTTGTGCCAATACGGGGTGTATGATTAGTCCTCAAAATCTTATCTACACCCATCAGGACTAAAATGTCCCAAAATGTACTATAGGAGAACGTGACCAATTGTTGTTTCTTCACTTCTAGCTTATAACATTGCTTTATTTGAAATTGTTTTTAACGTATTTCCTCACTCACGTTTTTTAAAATATTTCTTCTAAACGTGATTCGAGCATACACTTCTATGTTCGTTCAATCTTAATTTTGCATGGTTGACTTGTTCATTGGATTAGAACAATTGTCACATAATCATTGTCTCACTACTACAAGAGTGCGATTGTGACACTTGTCTTCCGTTCAGTTGTGGGCCACATCTTGTGACTAGTTACATGAGTTTGGCCTGGAGAATACGTGTAGGTTGAAAAAGAAATGGTTGGATGCGGACTTCGAATAAGGGCTGGGCCATGGAAGGTTTGTTTTTTTTACCACATATGGACTTTGGGCTAGTGAGTCTTAAATTTGGGTTCGTTTGAAAAATTTTGGTTCATTTTTTAGTTCAAACAAACCCAAATTAAACCTACTAGTTCCTTCTTCCTTGCACGACTCACTCCTATTCTCTATTCTGCCTCTTCTTGCTCTCTGAAACTTCTTTAAAGGCTATTGTTCACCGATTATTTGGGAGCATCTTCCTTAAAAGGATTGTGACCACAGATGATCTATGTAGAAAATTTGTACCCTCTTTTCTAAAAGCTTTAGCGAACAACATACCTAAAACAGATCACTGAACAGACTGCGCTACACCTCTTCTCACCCCCCGGAGCATATGGATCCACCCAATCGATGAACACTCAAACCAAACTCGCCCATCCTTTTTGGCACAGGGACGCAAGAACCAATCCAAGTAATCTACAGTGGGGAGACCCCTTAAAGCAACAAGCGAGAATGGCTAGGTTGATAGCAGGGTTAAAGAAAAGGCGAGTATGAAAAGACGTATCGCGTAACCGTCCCTGTAAGCAACTTCATTCTTTCTTGATCTATGATCCGACTTTATGAAAAAAATCAGTCTTTCGGCTGAAAGTGTGACTCTTGGGTTTGGATAAGTAGGACCTCTTGGTTCGGGAAAAACTGGAGATGTTGGCTAAGAAAGCTAAGCAGGCAAGTATAGGACGGACAAAATGCACATACAAATTGATTGACATGATCCCTCTCCCTCTCTCTTTGGCTAGTTGGCTAGTTGCACGATAAGCGGGAAAGCATATCAGGTAGGGAAAGAAAGGCTACTCGATCTCCTGTCAGGCCAACCCTCAACGGCGAGCTCACCAGGAAAAGCTATAAGTCCGATAGAAGTCCAAGGTTTCGTCTACTAAGGACCAGGAAGCTCTTGAAGGAGCTAACATGAAATGAGAAATACATTCGTTTACGACAACTAATAGATAGCGAACCTTTTGGTAGAAACTGAATGATCCCTTGGCTCGGGCAAGAAAAGGAAAAGGTAGTCGTACTCCTACTTTTTTCGTCGGACGATAGAAAAGTTTGAGCTGAAAGATTGAATCACACCTGGTAAGAAAGGTGGGCTTAGCAGGTTTCTCCAAACGTATAAACAAAAAGAGGAAGCAACCGGTCCTAAAGAGGATATCGATACGCATACATTCTCGCATGGAAGAACCTAGCTGAACCGGATCAAGGGTCCTAACTTAGTCCGACTGACCTTCTTTGGCTGGCCCCCGCCCTTGTAACAAGGTCAACCCATACGTGCTCTTTCCTTTCGTTTAGCGAGATAGCTTACCAGCTCTTTCGGCTCATACCAGCAGTATGAAAAGCGGAATCCTCATTCTGAGTCGAGTCCGCATTGCCATACGAATCGACATCGGTCAAACCAAGATCTCCTATTTTTTCTTTAATGAAAGCGGATCTAACAGTTTCGATAAAACCAACCTCTTCTAAAGAAGGAGTCGTTCTGCCTTGATCATTGTGGACATATGTAGTCCCGCTTTACCTTTGCCTACCGTGAAAAGGAAAGTTCCCTCACAGTAGGCCTTCCCAGCTCCCGAACGTCTTTCTATCAATTGAGAGAGGTATAGAATAGTACAACAAACCAACAAGACAAGAATTGACTCATAAGATGGGCGGTTAGGGAAACGATTTCATTTGTGTTATCCGCCAAGGAAATGATCAAGGAATTCAAATCCTGAATAAAGTACTGTAGGCAAGCGAAGCTTTTGAAAATGAAAGCGTGTAGAACTCATATCCACTTTCTCTTCCATTCGTAAACTTCGGATCTGATTTTCCTTTCCTCTCTTGGTGACTGAGAGACAATTTAGGCCTGGCGTGCATCTGATTCGGTCAACAATAAGGTACAAAGTGGATTGATTAAATGGGCTTGAAGTTCCATTATCGTTAGGTCGAAGATCTCTACTAGGTTTAACGCACTTTGGTAGTTGCGAATGTTGGCGTAATCGAATGTCTTTCTCATTCAACATTCTCTATTACCAAGCACTCATACTCGCCAGGGTTGAGGAGACAGTCCGTGAGCTAATTGGGTTTCAAGATTGCGTATACGCGAAAAGAGCTTGCTTTTGACTTTCTCCTCGGCGTTTTGTGCCCAGTTCTAGTTTAGGAAAGGGTCTGATCTCTTTCATTGGAGCACATTGATGCCGAAGGAGTCTTCGGAACCGGTGGAGAGGCTATGATGACTTCAAGCTATTCAAATAGCATGACTGATACTACAAAGAAAGGGTATCTAAGTCACACTAGTGGAATAGCTTTTTCATAATAATTATCTCGATATATGATACAAAAAACCTGCCTGATGACTGATAAGGTAAGGGGTTTCAAAAGACAAAAGAATGACAACTCTACGTGTGCTTTTTTTTTTCAGTGTGCGCGGTTCGCCTGCCTTCCTGACCACGGATAGGCTATGGGGCTTTGCACTTCGGCCCATGAGAATACCACATCAAGGTGACAGGATTCGAACCTATGGCTCTCTGAAACTTCTTCATCGGTTATGAAAAGTTCCTAGAAAGAATGAACAATTTGAAGAATGAACAATTTGTGTAATGCTCTTTTTGAAGTCGGGCTCGAGACGGTCTTTATTCTTCCAAGAATATGTTTCATTCTCTATTCTCATGTTCTTGGTTCAATGTTTAAAAATCACATTTTAAATTATATTATCTTGCTTAATTCATTTTGATATAATATTGTTGGGGGCATTTTGAGAATTCTCTCACACCCAAAACAATAATCATACCACTTAGACACCAAATGTCATTGTAGTCGATCTTTAATTCTTAGTTGCTAGTCTATATATGAAATTTATATAAGTTGAAGCAATGCACATGCATTCCTTTGGGTTAGGCCCATTGAAAACTATTTTATTTTTTTATTTTTTTTTCTTTCAAAATTGTGCTTTGTTTTCTTTTGGAGGGGCATTTCGAGAATTGAACTCAAGACCTCTTGCACCCAAAGCAAGAATCATACCACTATAACAAATGCCCTTATAATGGACCATATATTAAGTTGTTTATGGAATGTATCATCATTATTTCATTTATTTACTTTGTTAATGAAATCCATGAGCAATTATTATTATATCTTTTAGATCTAGACCGCTGTTAAATTATTTACATAGGGTTTACGATAATTACTATAGAGAGAAGAAAAAAGAATAGCTGTTAAATTATTTACATAGGGTTTACGATAATTACTGTAGAGAGAAGAAAAAAGAATAGCTGTTAAATTATTTACATAGGGTTTACGATAATTACTATAGAGAGAAGAAAAAAGAATAGCTGTTAAATTATTTACATAGGGTTTACGATAATTACTGTAGAGAGAAGAAAAAAGAATAGCTGTTAAATTATTTACATAGGGTTTACGATAATTACTGTAGAGAGAAGAAAAAAGAATATAAGTAGTGTAAAAAGATAATTACTGTAGAAAGAAGAAAAAAGAATAAAAGTAGTGTAAAAAGATAAAAAGATAATTAGTTACTGTAGAGAGAAGAAAAAAGAATATAAGTAGTGTAAAAAGATAATTACTGTAGAAAGAAGAAAAAAGAATAAAAGTAGTGTAAAAAGATAATTACTGTAGAAAGAAGAAAAAAGAATAAAAGTAGTGTAAAAAGATAATTAGTGTAGAAAGAAGAAAAAAGAAACACAAGTATTTAATGATGTAGTACTTCCTTTCTCTGAGGCTCATCTTTTGATATATGAACATAGGGGCATTCCAAGAATTGAACTTAGGACCTCTCGCACCCTAAGTGAGAATCATACCACTAGACCAAATGCCCTTTCTAAAAAAAATGCAACATTTTTAATTCCTACTCAATATATTTTTTTCTCTCAAGTTTGAAATCTATTTTCATTGGCGGTTGTTGGACTATAAAACAAAAATTTGATGGTCTAGTATTTTACTTGTAAGTAAGGCATGTAATATTGAATTGTTCTACTATGCAAGTGTTATCAAATAAACTACAACCCAACAAATGAATCAAACTAATAAGTTTGGGTAGGGTTGGATTTATTCGGCTCCGTTCATCAGTTTGTTTGATTTAATTCTTCTATTTTGCTTACAAGAAAATGAAGGTTTTTTGAATGTACCATAGTTTGATTTATGACAAACTCATATGAAATATAATTGCATTAATAGTACTAAGAGTTGGAGTCTATAAACATTTCATGAACTTAAGTGCAACTCACGCTTCATTAAAGACAGATAAACTTTAGTTAAGTAGCTGGAACTTTAAATTACTTCATGTGGAGCTTCAATCACTCTATGTTAGCTACTATCTTTACGATTTACTTATTGGACACGAGTTCTTGGATTTAGGGGATTGTTTTATGTAATTTTCAACTACAACTTATGTTTTCAAATTTTTAGGTCATAATTTAGGCGGTCGTTGTATATTATGGATGAACACTAGAGTTTCTATCCCGTTCACCACAACTACTCTATTTTTTGTTTGAAGGCTATAATTGTCATCTATGTTGTATGGCAATAAAATTTGTTTAGATGAAATTTTAGTTAAAGTTGCATATTTTACTTCTTGCCAGTAAAAAAATTGTTTCTTAGCATAATATGAATTTAGTTGCAGAGTTATTACGAATAAGATGGAGAAAGAAATTTTCTTTAAAATAATAAACAGACCCAAGTTCATCTTTGTTGTTGTCTAATTCTGATTTTGCAAAAAGCTTAACTAATATGAAATATCAAGGTAAATCAAGAATATATCCTACACGTCATTCAAGATGACAATAAAATGGAGTTAAATTGAATGCAGTTTTAGTTTCATGTTAGCAGGTTCAAGATGAAGCATAATTGTATTAATGATATTGAAGAGAAATTCGTGTTTTATTAGAAGAGACCAACTTCATTTAAGGTACTAGGAGTTTAAACTACTCCATTGTAATTTCAAGCACTCCACAATGATTACAAATTTAGGGTTGGCTACTTGGACATCAATTATCCACTTTAGGTTATAATTTAGGTAGTAGCCATTATAATATTAATGAGCAAAAGAGCTACAATTCTTCCATGGACCATATGTGTTATAGTTAAATGAATATATATATATTATGTATGTCGAGGTTTGGGTAAAGAACAAAGTAGTAAAGAACACCATTGTCAACTCTAGAGCCAACCACAACTCATGATGGAGACTGATGCAAAATATTTTAACATCCTTTGGCATCAAGATACAGGAAAGATGAACGCCGTCAAATTGGAAGTTTTACCTGTCTTAAGAGTCACAATGAAAATTCTAATCAAGCTGGAGCCTTGGACTAGGCAAATTGTTTAGTGATAGTTGAAACGGATGACTTCGACGTCGTGTCAGGAATGAACGTCCTGCTGAAACACAAAATTAGTTACATGCCCCTAGAAAAATGTCTAGTAGTAATGAAGTCTAATTCGACGATCATTCAGAAAAACATCCATCAACCAAGAGGGTTGAAAATGATGTCGATACTATAGTTGAGAAAGAATCATAGCCATGATAAATCTACGCTTACTGCTATTGTTGTAATTGAAAAAGAGAGCTCGAGTGAGCCAACCTCAATAGAAACCTTGTTGCCACTAGATGAACACCACGACGCAAAACAAGGTCAGATAATGGATTTATCCCCACCAGGAG
>NW_019268600.1:595359-606371 GCF_002738365.1 Cucurbita moschata | reverse complement strand
AAATTTTGAGTTGACTTGGACAGTTCAGTTGAACTGGCCATATCATCGTTTTCTTCCTCTGAACAGGAAGAAGATGCCCATTTTTCGCGTTGCCGCCATTTGAAACTCGGCCTGTAAAGCCACATTTACAGCGTTTCTCTCCTTGATTTCTTCGTGAAACTTAAAGATGGGTATTACAAGGAAGGGCTAGGGATTGATTTGATACCTTCTCGTTGATCGTAGCCTAAGATATTCGCTTCGAAAGTTCATCCAAAATCTGATTTATCGCTGGAGATAAAACAAAGGATTTCTTATTGGGTAGCCGATTCTAGGGGTTTCAAGGCCCTATTTCTTCATTGAACCTCTTCCATATCCTTTCTTCAGGCTAAAGGAATTGGTTTGGAGGAACGTCTTTGAGTGTAATTCTTATTCTATAAAAAAATTTAATGATTTGGGAAGTTTATAAAAATTAGAAAAAGTACCATTTTCTCAATATTTTTTCAATTTTACTTATTCTTTGCTTCTAGATACAACCTAGTAGGGATTATACACTGTCTCTTATTGGAGACCTTGAGTGTTGCAAATTCTCCTCTCCTTTGAAAACTTTCGGTCATCCAAAGTGCTTATTCTAAAATAGGTAAGGGTACAAGGTTCTTATTTGCCTTCTGTTTCCCAAGTGTCTTCTTCTACTCTATGATTCTTCCATAGGACCTTAACAAGAGAGATTTCCTTCATCAAGTTTACTCAACTTCTTCCTCTGAAGCTAGAGGAATCCTTAATTTAAAGGAAAAGAGATCGTAGATAGGAATTTTGACTCTTATCCCCAATTTAATTTTGAAACCTATTTCCTTCAATTTGGCACGCTCTCGAGGTTATTTTTCTTCGTGGTCTTCTATGGAAGCATTCCTTGGAGGTGTAGAAATTGATTGGAATCATTCTTGCTTGACGAGTCATCATGTATCCTCAGATTGGATTTTCAAGTTTTTCTTGAAGTTCTTCAATGGCGGATTGAATTGGGGGAATGGTTTCTGGGCACTTTCAGCCCTCTATTCCTTCATAGAACTTGTGGGTAATCTTGTTCAGAAACTGTAGGAATAAATTTGAAGAGAAATGGTGGACGATTGCTCTCGAATTTGGAAGAAATCTAAGAGTAGGAGACCCATAATCTAAACGCTTATTGCCTTCGATTGGGGGATCAACCTTTCTCGATTCTTATTCCGTATTGTTGCTCCTACTTCAGACTTTATAGGAGGATTTTAAACCGACATTGAGAGCTCCAGATTCTTCATTATTTAGAAGTTTGAAGAGAAATGGTGGAGGATTGCTCTCGAATTTAGAAGAAATCTGAGAGTAGGAGACCCACGATATAAACACTTATTGCCTTCAATTGGTGGATCGACCTTTCTCGATTCTTATTTCGTATTGTTGCTCCTACTTCCAATCTTATAGGATGAGGTTAAACTGACACTGAGAGCTCCAGAATCTTCGTTATTTAGAGATCGAACTTTCTGGATACTAGTCGTTGGATGTGATGACCCGTGCGTGTTCGTTCTAGATCATATCACATTTTAGAGGAGATCCGACGGTTGAGATTTCAGTTCGAAATATTTCGCTCGGATGGTCACGATAGATGCTTTGATTCGAATTAGAGTGGCATTTCTGTAATTATCCATTCTTCTAGGGGTATTTTGGTAATTTGCCACTTGTTAAATATTTTATTATTATTTTTCTTGAAAAATCCATAATTTTTCTACAAATTTCTTATTGCTTTTTTTTTTTTTATCATTTTTCCCTTTTTTTGAATCTTGAGATTCCTTCTAGATAACCAATTTCAAGTCTAGAAAGATTCTTGATAATTGATAAAATGACTTTTTTGCCCTTTTGATTTACTTTTTCCTTTCCAATCCTTTTCGAAAGGCCTTTAACTCCTTGAAATCACTCGTTAGGGTACATCAGTGACTTGACTAAGTTCTTTGTTCTTGCTTAATCCTTTAATTTTTTTCCTTTCTATCCTTTGGGTCTTTCACGAGTGGCTTATTCTTATGGGAGATAATTTCCTTCATTTTTGGGTGTTACATATACATACTCGTTACAAACACAAAATAAGAAGCAGACTCAAAAGAAGAACAAAAAATACTAGATTAAAAACAGAGTTTAGTCCATGGCCCACACTCCAAAGTCCCCTCTCATCCATGACCAACTCTTAGTTACTTGAAAAAAATCATAAACATGGAGTGAGTAGAACTTAGTAAGTAGCCTACTAGTAAGTTCTTAATCGCGACCTTTGATATTACTTCTTTTTATGTTTTCAGGATCTTATACTGATCTTGAAAACCTTCTCCTAAAATAACCTTCAATTATCTCCCCATGAACACAATTTTCTCCCCATCTATCTTTTTTTTTAACACTTTTGAGAGTTAAAGAGTAGTTTTGAAGTTTTTTTTTTTAAATTCAACCGTATTTTTTTTATAAAAAAATTATCAGTATTTTTTTTAGATAAAGTGCAAAGTTCAATGGTATTTTTATTAATTTAGATTATAATTTAAAAAAAAAATAGAAATTTTTTTGGATTAAGTTAATATTAATTTTATTAAAATACATAACACCACATCAAAATTAATTTAAAATTTTTTTGGATTAAGTTAATATTAATTTTATTAAAATACATAACACCACATCAAAATTAATTTATTGTTTTTTTGGATTAAGTTAATATTAATTTTATTAAAATACATAACACCACATCAAAATTAATTTATTGGGACCAAAATTAAAACTAAAAAATCAATTTATTTTAAACTAAAAAATTAATCAAAATTAATTTATTGGGACCAAAATTAAAACTAAAAAATCAATTTATTTTAAACTAAAAAATTAATTTATTTTAAAACTAAAAAGTATACTTCTTTGACTAAAACATCCCTTATCCCAACTATAAAAAATTTAATTCCAAGCTCTTTTCTAATAGACAAACGATTTATTAACCTCTTTTTGTAAGATTTCACTTTATCAATTTAAGTAGCGTTCAACTATAAATATCTAATTTTAAAGTATTACTCAGCAAAGTAAATCTATTGAAACTATCTATCAAAGGTGTTCCATAATGAGTTGGGGAGAAGTGTTTCTTTCAATTCTAATTTCAATTGAGGATGTCAATGACAAAAAAGTGCAAGAGGCTAGAAGGTTTGTAGTGGAAGAAAATAACAAGAGTCATGAACATCGTTTCGTTTACAAGCTGTATCATGTGTCTTATTCATAGTTACTTAAATCTCGTTGAATTGGTGCGTCTTTCACATCAGAGACATTTGTGCCTTAAACCGAGCTCTTTGCAATAGCGAACTTATTAAAAACTCTTTGCTTGCTGCAACATTTGCTTGACATAATTTGACCAAAGGACGGTATGGACGACCATAGCTCACTGTATTGGTCTCCAATCATGAAGTGTGATGTCGGATCTTTGTGCATACCATATTCATAAACTATAACATGGCAAGAAATTTTTTATGTTTTGACTGGGCATGCCATATTCTGTTGTTCTTATATATCTTTAGTTACGTGTGATTAAAGCAAAGAAGTATAGACATGGTTTCCAACCAACCCTTCCTTTACAGTTAGTTCGATGAATGGGATTTTGTTATCATTTTATCGTTAACCCTTCCATTCGATTTTGTGTTATGATATCATACAGGGAATGAGAAGCGACCTTACTTGGACAAAATTATATACCGTTTGATAATTATTGTTGATAACAAAGATAAATTGAATTATAAGCATTTAAGTTCAAAAGTAACAAATTACTTGTACACTTTTACTTATAATCTTCATATTCTTTATATTGCGATAAGGAACGGAGGGATAGAAAAGATACTCATAATATCATTGACCTTTAATCTTAAAAGTAACTTAAAATACTCTAATATTATGATTCAATCGCCTAGGCCAGAACTAAAAAAATAATATTTTTAAAAGATGGAAGAATTCATAAGCCAAACAAAATATGTATTCAAAGATGAAGAATTCACAACAACAATCACAAACAATATTAATTAGCATATTGTCTTTTGGTTTGTCACATTTTCAAACATGAACAAACCTCAATTTCGAGTCGGTGAGTATTATGGATCATAATCAACAGTACTTTGCAAGTAGCTTTGAGCATTCACAAAAGGTCGAAAGTTTAATTTCTTAAGAATGGTAACCAAATAACCAATGATTATTGTTGAATTTCCAAAAAAATACACCACAAATTTCATTTATAAATACAAATGGAACCATTTATATAAAACCCTGATTATATAATTGCATCTTCACTAACAAACCCACCTCGGAGTGATCATCTTCACCAGAGGCTGCAAATTAAGAAGCCTTCCAGGATTACTCAAAAGTGAACTTTTAAGACAAATGAAGATATATTTGAGCAAGAAAAATCATGTTACATGTGTCTGGGATACAACGGAGACACCATTGCAAGCAATCACTACCACCTGAAGTTTCTTTGATATTGTAGTTGGATCTATGAGACTCATCCCTCAGATGTGAAAGAGTAGTTATATCCAATACTCAGATGTGAAAGAGTAGTTATATCCAACATTCTTACTTGTGTGCCTCTTACAGTACTCTCAACAAATGGATCGCTCGATCTATTCTACTCTACTTTACTTCCTCTTGATAACGGTGTGGTATTGACACAACTCATGTTGCTGATAGTCATCACTTACATCCAAAACTAGAGTATAGCGGTCGACTATCGTCAAGGACTCATTCACCATTTCCATTCCTACCGACGGAAAAGTTTTATTACATTCATTTCTTTCTCCTTTCTAACTTCTTTGTTCTCACATTAAACTTTTTTTTATTTAAAAAAAAATAAAACGTGAAAAGGGAGAAAGAAGGAAGAAGAAAAAAGAAAACCCTTACTTTTGAAAACTTATCAAATACTATTTGACCGATTTAAAGAAAGCTTGAGAATAATTTATTCTCACGTCCCTCTTTGAAACTTGTTGGATATATATCCGTCCTTCACATGTTGTATCATAATCATATCATATCGTAAAAGCTTCGTGGTTATATCCTTCCCTAATTTATCATAGCCTTAACATCCTTAGACATATCATAGTTGTGTCGTTACCTGAACGTACCTTAGTCATAATATTACAGGAACATATTCTAACGCTATCGTTTTATCAATCTATCATAATCCTATCACTTTCTACCCATAGCCTAATCGTATTGTTTTATGAATCCATCGTGACCATATCGTTTTTATCAATATGTCATACCCATAGCACTTCGATACGTAACCAAACCATAACATTTCATGAACATGTCTTACTAGTATCGTTACATTACGTTTAGTGCATCCTTCTCGTATCCTATCTCAAATATACCATTGAACACATGGTACCGTACGTATTATCATACAATTCACATATTATAACATATCATAAGCATATCGATTCACAAACATTTCACACATATCAATATATATGACACTTGCAGAACCACGGGCACAGTCAACATCAAATATAACCATATGGATGGTAAGGCCACCTACTTGATTAGCTTAGGCTGGTGTCCCCAATTTATCCATAAGAAAGTTCGTTTTGTCCTTTGTATTAAAGTCAACCTATATGAACATGACATCAATTTCAATCATTTCTCTAAATTTTATGATGCTCTAGTGTTAGATTTCATGGGAATATTGCATGAGCAAAGTCTTGAAATGTCTATATATCAAAACTGTTTAACACTTTCCAAATTTTGATTTTTGGCTGTTTGTGTTTTTTTTTACTTGTGTTCCTAATCTTACTTCGGTGTGTTTGTTACATTTTTATTTTTTTTAATTATGTTAGCAATTAGCCAATTTAATCAATTCATGTTTTATGTTTATTTATTTATTTTTAATTATGTTAGTGGCTATTCATCGACTTTCTAAATTAAGGATTTTATTTTTTTGTTGGGTCAAAACATCCTAAAGCACAAAATTGAAGTTGTAGTTAGTCAATTATAATATTTGACGTGCTAGTTTTCAAACTACTTTAAATGGGTCTAAAGAAAGTATGAGAATAACTTAGTGTCACTAATCTGACACGTGTTGGGCATGTACTGAACACTTGTTAATACAATGGATACATTACAAATTTATAATCCATCGTATCAGACACTTGACTTTGAATATATTTTGAGAGTGAAACGTACCTTAAGCTTTTTTGTTAAGTATACAAATATATAAACTTATTTATATGAATTTATCTCTAATATAAAATTGATAAACTTTTTGAAATAATTCTTTTTAATTAATGTATCATTGTCACATCGGTGTCCTAGGTTTCTTAAGAATGACATGTTACTATTAGGAAAAGAAAAAGAAAATCGTAAATATCATAAGAATTGGGAGAAATCTCTCATCCAATTGAAGAATGACTAAATCAAATCTAATTCAAATAACTAGATCAAATCTAATCCAAATAACTCAATCAAATCTAATCCTAACAATCTCTCCCTTAAACTGAACACGAATAGTAATCAGTTTATATCTACGACCTCATACCAAACTTCCACTAGGTAACTTCATCAATTCTCATGTTTCATTTCTGTTTATTGCTCTAGATCCATGGCTTGCCTCCATTTCTCACTCTTCAATGCTTCTTTAAAGTTTACAAAGTTGGCATGTTCAGTAGGGGTAAACATGGCTGAGCTTCATCATCTTCTTTACAAAAAAAAACTTCTCCTATTGCATAGTCTCTCATCTAGACTGGTGGTCTCTTATTCCTCGCCTTATTCGAGCTAGGAGAGCTTGCTTCAGCCAAAGAGCCAGATGAAATGTTTTCCTCCGCAATATTTTCATCTGCTGCTTCTATATCATTATTTTCATCTACCGCTTCTATATCATAGAGTCTGTAAGCTTTTGACTCTTCACTAACTCCCAGCAAAACACAACTCAAACTATTATTATCTAGCTTAGTTCTCTAAGTTGCCTCCTCTTTTTGTCTCTGAATCAACTCGAGCTCACAATATTGTTCTTCTTCCTTCTACTGCAACTCCAGAACTAATCGTTGCTGTGCTTTTTCTACCCTTCTTCTATTCTCTTCCAGCATTTTATCTAGCTCTTCTCTCTCTTTTCGTGCTTGTTATTCTTTTTGTCTTGTAGCAGTAAGAGCGGCTTCTTTCTCTTTCTCAAGCTGCACATCAACATCATCAAACAACTTCGTGCGACCTTCCTCTATTCATCCCTGTATTTCTAATTTAGTCTCTTCAGAGTTTAGCCTTTCTTCAACCTTCTTCTGAATTAGTTTTTCCATCCTCCTAGCTGCATCTTCTTCTAACTTCTTCAACTCTGCTTCACGCCTTTTCTTCTCTTCTTCCTCTTTCTTAACCTTCTCTATGGAATGATTTCAATCAGTTGATGCACAACTAGGACTGGAACTGTACGATTTGGGGAAAGGAGATAACGAGGAAGACCTACTTCTGCATTGACAACTGAGGGAACTTGAACGGCTGCTTCTCTAGGAATTGGTAGTGGAATGATAGGGGGAAGAACTTGGGTCCCTTCTGTTAGGTTATGGAGTCTCATGCTTATTTATAGCTTGGTCAACAGTTATATCCGGTAAAGCTATATTTGGTAAAGCTATATCCGATAAAACTATATAGGGTAAATAACTATATATAATAGATGATTAAATCGGGTAAAGATATATATAGTAGATGATTAAATCTGGTAAAGCTATATACAGTAAATTGAACTATATATATATCCCGTCCGGTAGAGCTTTGAGATGTACTTTATTTTCTCTATAATTCTCTCTTACTGTACAAACATGAAATCATCATTAGAAAAATTCTTTTAGCCAGAGTTCTCCTTGCACTTTTCTCTATCATTTTCTTTGTGTTCATCTAGATCGAGCATGTGCGTTGTTGTGCGATCCTAACACCTTCAGCTTCTCTGACTATGGCGAGAGGAATTGGAGCGGTGAGTGTACGACAGAGACCTTGAACCACTTCTCCCCATAAGTTTCAATTGAGTTTGAACGGCTGCTACAGGCTAAGATATACCATGCAATACGAACATTCGATTCAAAGACATCTTTGTCTCCATGATTAAGCCTCTCTTAGGATGAAACATCTTGCATGTTTCATTTTGAAACAAAAAGGTAACCCCCTTTGCTTGCAATTTACCACTACTCAACAAATTGTTCCTCAGGTCTGGCACATAAAACACTCCTGTGATTATCATTATGATTCCATTCACTTCCAGTCGTACATTACCCTTTCCGGTTACAACCATGCTTGAGTTGTTGCCCAGCTTCCCTGAATCTTTGAAACTTCCATCAAAATCTAAAAAATATTCCTTCTTCCCACACATATGATTGCTACATCCCGAGTCAAGGAACCACATATCTTCAATATTGGCCTTATTCATATTCACGTAAGCCATCAGCGACATCTCTTCTCGATTCTTTGCATAGTTTGTCTCCTTGTCCTTGCTTTGGCATTCCCATTGAAAATGTCCTAGCTTGTGACAGTTATAGCACTCCACTGTGGCCTTGTTGAAGGTTTGTCTGCCTCGTCTAGTATTGCTTTGACATTTCCATTGAAAATGTCCTAGCTTGTGACAGTTATAGCACTCCACTATGACCTTGTTGAAGGTTTGTTTGCCTCGTCCCCTTCCTCTGTCTCTAAAACTTCCACGACCTTGGCTCCTTCCTCCAGCAAACTGCACAAGTGGACTCTCCATCGACATACTTTTATTATGACACACGTAGAAGACTGCTGCTTCTAGTTTTAACTAGTTTAGGGCATGACTCTAATACCAAAATGTTAGGAACAGACAAAGAAAACTAGAAAGATCAGAAGAATTGGGAGAAATCTCTCATCCAATTGAAGAATGACTAAATCAAATCTAATTCAAATAACTAGATCAAATCCAATCCAAATAACTCAATCAAATCTAATCCCAACAGTTACCATATCTATTTGGTATCATATTTATGTCTCGTATCTATATCTCATTTTTATTTTTGTGACTCTAAGATATTTTGCTTTTATAAATAGATATCTTCACGAAAATAAGTTTAATTTATGTTGAGATGGAGAATAAAAATTGACACTTAAAGGACGTTGATACTTAGGACTTTGATTCCTCTTAGTGTGAAGCTTGCATCTTGCAATTACTTGGGTAGAGAATGTGTTTCACTGAAAATTCACTCAAGAGAAAATAATCAAATAACGAACCATATTTGAGAGAGGATAACTTTTTTTTTTTTTTTTAACCTTTGAGAAATAAGGAAGAATAAAAATCAAAACATGGCATGACATCTTCTTGAATCTTTGTTTTGTTCTCCTCAATGTATATATATATATATATAAAAAATTATATACTTTTAGATATAATTTAAGATTACCTATTTAATAAAACTCCGTCGAAACTTCTACTCATAAATTTAATTATTATTTGTATACAATTGTTAATATGTAAGAAAATACACGTTCAAAATATTTATACTATTGGTAATACACTAGTCTCGGTTGTTTGACTAAAACAATGCAACCATTGTCCAAATTAAAGAATTTGATTCAAAGCTATCTCCTAATAGAGGGAGGCTCAATTAGATTCTGTTGTAAGATTCGACCCTATCAATTTGAATAGCATTCTCCAAATATAAATATTGAACTCCAAAGTATTCACGAGCAAAGTAAGTTTGTTGAAACTATCTATAAAAGTGTTCTAAAGTTAGTCGTGGAGAAGATTTGCCTTAAAATCTAGTTCCAATTAAGGATGTCAATGATCAAGAAGTGCAAGCTGTTGGAAGGTTTTCCGTGGAAAATTTCAAAGGTGGTAGATATAGTTGAATTTACAAGTGTGTGGTGAATGGTCTTTTCAGTCCCATATAGGCTTTGACCCCAAATTTTATATTATTGTGATAGAAGCTATAAATGACAATAATATTCATTGGTCAGATATTGCAATTATGAAGAAGTTCCGTCATATGCATTGGCCGCGATCCTATAAGCTGTTATCTTTTGAGGAATTCATCAAATTCCCTCCCCACAAGTAGCAGTATAACTACTAGATTGCTTTCTTTACTTACAATAAGTCCTCTCTCTATATGTGCTTGTGAGACATTACTCTCTTTTATCTATAAAAATGGCATAGCCATAATGATATAATAATCCTTATATAAGTATCTCTATATGTGCTTGTGAGACATTACTCTCTTTTATCTATAAAAATGGCATAGCCATAATGATATAATAATCCTTATATAAGTATCTCTATATGTGCTTGTGAGACATTACTCTCTTTTATCTATAAAAATGGCATAGCCATAATGATATAATAATCCTTATATAAGTATCTCTATATGTGCTTGTGAGACATTACTCTCTTTTATCTATAAAAATGGCTACATAATGATATAATAATCCTTATATAAGTATCTCTATATGTGCTTGTGAGACATTACTCTCTTTTATCTATAAAAATGGCATAGCCATAATGATATAATAATCCTTATATAAGTATCTCTATATGTGCTTGTGAGACATTACTCTCTTTTATCTATAAAAATGGCATAGCCATAATGATATAATAATCCTTATATAAGTATCTTTTCTTTTTCTCTCTTACCGACCTTATACAGAACATGTTAAATTAACTCATACTTCAAAAAATAATTTCTCTCTTTTGGAGATGCAGGATATCGATCCCCGTATCTCTCGCATGCTAAACGAGTGCTCTACCATTTGAGCTACATCCCCACAATTTTTACATCACAAAACCCTAAATTTTCCGTCATCAATAATAGTGAAAATAAAGAAATATTGCTACCGAACATGTCATGAATAAGAAAAAATTGAAAAGAAATAATATATTTAATAATAGATAGTCTTATTTTTTGAGATACAGGGTATCGATCCCCATACCTCTGGCATGCAAAGTGTCACGGTCATACATCTTTGGCCGTGCGGCGTCGTGATCTTGACACACTCACGACTAGCCTTGAGGGGAATCAAGCCCCATATATATTTTTCGG
>NW_019268600.1:588910-595227 GCF_002738365.1 Cucurbita moschata | reverse complement strand
AGATGCAGGATATCGATCCCCGTATCTCTCGCATGCTAAACGAGTGCTCTACCATTTGAGCTACATCCCCACAATTTTTACATCACAAAACCCTAAATTTTCCGTCATCAATAATAGTGAAAATAAAGAAATATTGCTACCCAACATGTCATGAATAAGGAAAAATTGAAAAGAAATAATATATTTAATAATAGATAGTCTTATTTTTTGAGATACAGGGTATCGATCCCCATACCTCTGGCATGCAAAGTGTCACGGTCATACATCTTTGGCCGTGCGGCGTCGTGATCTTGACACACTCACGACTAGCCTTGAGGGGAATCAAGCCCCATATATATTTTTCGGCCCGGCTATGTGGCTTCGTCGGACCTTAGGCGAGGTTCGTCTTCGCCCATTGAACATCGCTTGTGCGGAATCCAAGCTTGTTCGACCATGCACGCCGCCTAGGCGTGCATCTTCAATCGTCTGTGACACATCCAACTTGTCTCTACGCTAGGCCAACTCATTCAGCTCGACCCTGCCTCCGCTCGGGCCAAGGTCTCTCAATACAATGTCGCATCTCATCTCGTCATCTCGATCCCCATCGATAGGGTCCATATGTCTTGACGCCATCCCAAGTCTCGGGATGTCATCGGCTATCATAACTCGCTCGGTCATGCCATCGAGAATGGGCTCGCGTGTCGTTCATCTCATCGGGGCTTCCCGAACATCCATCCATCCGGGTTTTATCGAGGCATAGGCCCTCCCGTGCCCATGGCGAGTCATTTACGGATACTGTACCGGATAGCGGGTGTATGTAGCGACCTCCACCACCCAGGCTAGGGCGCAATACCAGCACACCTGTGCCGTCCGGTACTGTCCTTCAAAAACCCATTTCAAAGGAAGTCGCCTGAGACACTCGTCTCAGCACGCTCGCCCACACTGTGACACACGTATGTGCCACAGTGTAGCTCACTTAGGCCACAAGGCCCAGGGGTGGTGGAGAGCTAACACCATGGTACCCCCTATAGTACATTTTGAGTCATTTTCATTCTACCAGGAGTAGACGTGATATTTGTGAGGTGTCATACGGTGTCGTGCATTGTCCATCCAATGTCCGATTGACACCAAACTTGGCGAGCATTCATATTTCATATGGACGGACTTAACTCCCGAACCGCATGCCTAAATTTCTTTCGAAACCCCGACTTTTGAGGTTAAGGCCCGGGGCCCTACCCGGCCCTTCAACAAGCCTATCTTGTCCTTCATGTCTATGCTGATGTCTTTGTTATGCTTGTGTCTCAACATGTCTTCAATGCCCACTTTGCATGGTGGTTTGTTGGATGATGCATCGTCCTCCTCGATCGCATCATGGCATTCTTCTATGTTGGCCCGCATATTGTCGGATGGGCGTCTCTTGAGGGACGCCCCTTTGCTTGTCATGGCGTGAGGGTCACAACCTACTCTCTTCATAGTAAGGTTATGACACAAAGCGAACGCTCTACCTTCTGAGTTACATCCCCATGTTGTTTACATCATAAAACCCTAAATGAATCATCATCAATAATAGTGAAAATAAAAAAATATCAAAATATTAATAACAAATAGTTTTGTTTGGTGATGTGGGGCATAGATAATTTTGAAAATGAAAAAATATAATAACAAATTAAATACTTTCTTTTGGAGATGCGGGTTATCAATCCCCGTACAACTCGCATGCAAAGCGAGCGCTCTACCATCTAAGCTACATCTCCACAATTTTTAAATCACAAAACCCTAAACGTCTCGTCATGAATAATAGTGAAAATGAAAAAATATCGCTACTCATTATGTTATAAATAAGGAAATATTGAATAGAAATAAAATAGTAATAACGAATAGTTTCTTTTGGAGATGCGAGGTATCTATCCCCGTATCTCTCGCATGCTACATTCCCACGATTTTACATCAAAAAACTCTAAACTTCCCGTCATCAATGATATTGAAAATGAAAAACTATCCCCGCTCATTATAATCGTTTCCCTTGTTGATGCATGGTATCGATCCTAGTACTTCTCACATGGGATGCAAACGCTCTACCATCTAAGATATATCCTTAAGATTCTTACGTCAAAATCCTAAACATCTTGTCATCAATCATAGTGAAAATAAAAAAATAACGCTATTCATTATGTCATAAATAAGGAAAAATTGAATAGAAATAAAATAGTAATAACAAACAATTTCTTTTGGAGATATGGGGTATCGATTCGATCCTCGTACCTCTCGCATGCCAGGCAAGCAATCTACCATCTAAGCTACATTCCCACAATACTTATATCAGAAAACCCTAAATGTCCCGTCATCAATTCTAGTGAAAATGAAAAAATATCGCTACTCATTATGTTATAAATAAGGAAATATTGAATAGAAATAAAATAGTAATAACAAACAATTTCTTTTGGAGATATGGGGTATCGATTCGATCCTCGTACCTCTCGCATGCCAGGCAAGCAATCTACCATCTAAGCTACATTCCCACAATACTTATATCAGAAAACCCTAAATGTCCCGTCATCAATTCTAGTGAAAATGAAAAAATATCTCCGCTAATTATGTCATAAATAAGAAAATGTTGAATAGAAGTAAAATATTAATAACAAATAATTTCTTTTGGAGATGCGGGATATCCCCTTACCTCTCTCGCATGCTAAATGAGCTCTACCATCTAAGCTAGATCCCCACAATTGTTGCATCATAAAACCCTAAATTTCCCATCATTAATAATAGTAAATCAAGAGATGTAGGGTATCGATCCCCATACCTCTCACATGCAAAGCGAGTGCTCTACCATCTAAGTTATATCCCCACAATTCTTATGTCACAAAGTTCTTAACATCTCGTCATCAATAATAGTGAAAATGAAAAACTATCCCGACTCATTATGTCCTAAATAAGAAAAAATTGAAAAGAAATAATATATTTAGTATATCGATTCAATCAGTGATGCAAGGTATTGATCCCCATACTTTCTACATGGGAAATGAACGCTCTACCATTTTAACTACATCCCTACGATTCTTACATCAAAAAAATCCTAAACGTTCCTTCGTCAATAATTGTGAAAATGAAAAAGTATCTCTGCATATTATGACATAAATAAGGAATTCTTACATCAAAAAAATCCTAAACGTTCCTTCGTCAATAATTGTGAAAATGAAAAAGTATCTCTGCATATTATGACATAAATAAGGAAATATTAAATAGAAATAAAATATTAATAATAAATAGTTTCTTTTGGAGATGCGAGGTATCGATCCTCGTACCTCTCGTATGCTAAGCCGTACCTCTCGCATGCTAAGCGAAGCTACATCCCCACAATTCTTGCATCACAAAACCCTAAATTTTCCATCATCAATAATAGTGAAAATGATGAAATATCTCTACTCAACCTGTCATGAATAAGGAAAAATTGAAAAGAAATAATTTTCAATAATATATTTAATAACATAGTTTTATTTTGGAGATGCGTGGTATCTATCCCCGTACCTCTCGCATGCAAAGCAAGCGGTCTACCATTTGAGCTACATCCCCACGATTCTTATGTCACAAAATCCTAAACGTCTCGTCATCAATAATAGTGACATGAAAAACTATCCCTGCTCATTATGTCGTAAATAAGAAAAAATTGAAAAGAAATAATATATTTAGTGATCGATTCATTTGGAGATGCAAGGTATCAACCCCGTACTTTCAACATCAGAACTGAGTGCTCTACTATCTGAACTACATCCCCACGATTCTTACATCAGAAAACCCTAAACCTCCCGTCATCAATAATTGTAAAAATTAAAAAAATATCTACGCTCATTATTTCATAAATAAGGAAAGATGGAATAATATATTTAGTGATAATGAAAAAATATCTCCGCTCATTATTTCCTAAGTTTAGTGATCGATTCATTTGGAGATGCAAGTATCGATCTTCGTACTTTCCACATCGGAAGCGAGCGCTCTACCATCTGAGCCACATCCCCACGATTCTTACATTAAAAAATCCTAAACCTCCCGTCATCAGTAATTGTGAAAATGAAAAATATCTCCACTCATTATTTCATAAATAAGGAAAGATGTAATAGAAATAAAATATTAATAACATAGTTTACATATGTGTCACTTGTGTTATTTTAATGTATTTATTTACTTGGTAAATGTCTTTCATACTACAATCTCTTGAAGGGGCATTTTGAGAATCGAACTTTCATACCATTAGACCAAATGCCCTTGTTATACCACTTGAAACGTATGTATGAAGCCTTAGGCCTAGGTATTAAGGTCGTATTTTGTCGTATTGCATGAAACACGTGAAGTTCTCGGATGTAGAATTTGTCTTGGAGAATAAAGCCTTGGGATGGGATGTTAAGAAAGACTATGAGTATTAAGAGCATGATGGTAAGTATAAAATGTCGAATATGAAGTTAGGTTGATTTCGCATATGAAGTTGTTTTCTTGAACACCCAATATTTTTAGCTTCTACTCAAATATATTTTTCTCTTAGTAGTTGAAGGGCTATAAAACAAAAAGTTGAATTGTTATAATATACAAGGGTTATCAAATAAACCAACAACCCAACAAAAGAAACAAATTAACCAATTTTGGTTGGATTGATTTGGTTCAGTTTATCAGTTTGTTTGATTTAATTTTTCTATTTTGCCTCGTATGACAAGAAAATAAAGTTGTATTGAATGCACCTTAGTTTCATTTATGACAAACTCATATGAAACATAATTGCATTAATAGTACTCAAAGTTGGAGTCTATAAGAACCTCATGAACTTCAAACGGGAACTTTAAATTACGTTCATCAGTTTGTTTGATTTAATTTTTCTATTTTGCCTCCTATGACAAGAAAATAAAGTTGTATTGAATGCACCTTAGTTTCATTTATGACAAACTCATATGAAACATAATTGCATTAATAGTACTCAGAGTTGGAGTCTATAAGACCCTCATGAACTTCAAAGGGGAACTTTAAATTACTTCATGTGGAGCTTCAATTACTATATGCTAGTTATATCAACTACAACTTATGTTTCTTTTTAGTCTAACTATCAGTAGCAGAGGTGTTTTTTTACCAGTAGCACAGGTGTTTTTTTAAGATCCGTATGAGAGCTTTATTCTTCCAAGAATATGTTTACGTATGAGAGCTTTTATATGAAATTTATATTGTCCAAGAAACTCCTCATTATGAGGTCATGATTGGCTAAGACATTTAAAGAAGTTTTACCTAGGGCAACTTCTATCACAATCCTCTTCTTGCTCTCTGAAACTTCTTTAAATGTTATTGTTCACTGGTTATTTGGGTGCATCTTCCTTAAAAGGATTGTGACGACAGATGACCTAGGTAAAACTTCTATTGGGAGATTAGTGCAATAGAGAATCTGTGTCCCTTTCCTGAAACCTTCAGCGGACAACATAACAAAGAGTTCCTAGAAAAAATATCATAGAACAATTTTTGTAATGCCTTTGATGTTAGGCTCGAGGCTCTATCTTATCTCCCAAGAATCTGGTTCATTCTCTATTCACATAGAAATTCTACAATAGAAAATGGTACCCTCATCTTCTTTTACAAAACTTTCTCAAGTCCTCATGCAATGATTTGAAAGTGGTACCCTCATCTTCTTTTATAAGACTACCACGACCTTCATGGAATGATTATGCTACCTCGGCCTTCTTTAAATGTTATTGTTCACTGTTTATGGTCCAAGTTCCGAAAAAGTAAGTCTTTATGTCAAGAAAGGAGAGGAATCCTCGTAGTTTCCAAGATTTGAAGAGAATCATACATACATTCCTTTGTTTGTTTATTCTCGTTGTTTCCTCTCTTTAATTAACATGTTATAAAGACACTGGTAAATTATAATTAAATATAGCTTCCTTAGCTTCCTTTTTTATTTTTTTTCTTTCCAAATATCCATTTGAATTACTTCTTGGTTCAAGGTTTAAAAAACCTATTTCAAATCTATTATATTGCATGCTTCAATTTGATATAATTGTTGGGGGCATTTTGAGAATCAAACTCGAGACCTCTCGCACCCGAAGCGAGAATCATACCACTAGACCAAATGCCTTGTAGTGGATCTATCATTTTTAGTTGCTGGTTCATATCTTTTATGCGCCTCAATATTTGAAATTTATCCACATGTTTTTGTTTCAATTCTAGAAATAGAAATGATATCCATAGAAATACATAATTTTACAATGCAAATAAGAAATACTCGTGATTAAGTTTTAGATAAAAGTAGCAAACATGTTGATAGATATAAAAATAAATTCAAGTTCTTTCTCTGGCCTAATTATCAA
>NW_019268600.1:578033-586882 GCF_002738365.1 Cucurbita moschata | reverse complement strand
TGTTGGTTCGACCTTCACCACAACTTAGTATAACTTACTATCTTATCTAAATTTAGAGATGATTTATTTTTAAAATTTCAATGAATTAGGGTAAATAATTTTACTTGATGAATTTTCATTTTAATGTTAGCGTGGATAGCTGAATTAGGAGTGAGAGTGGGTCTGTAGATATAAAGATAGCGTGGATTCCTAATTCTTTATTTGACTATTAATGCTCTATAAGAATTCTTTATTTGATTATAAATGCTCCATAAGACATTTAATAAAATGACTCATTTTATTGCATGAAACAAAAAAAATTGATGTTCGTGTAGAATTGTCAATACATTCTACTTTCAATGTTGCTAAGTTGAGTCCTTTTGATGTAGGTGATGATTTTTCTAATTCGAGGACGAATCCTGAAGAGGGGGATGATGATAAGAATCATGGTGTACATTCTACTTTCAATGTTGCTGAGTTGAGTCCTTTTGATGTAGGTGATGATTTTTCTGATTCGAGGACGAATCCTTTTGAAGAGGGGGTTGATGATAAGAATCCCAGTGTTTCAACTGGACCTATTACACAACCCAAGGCCAAGGAGATTCAACAAACATTCATACTTCATCTACAAAATTGGATAGACTAGGTTCAACCATCAATTCATGTGTTACAAGCTGATTCGTTTGAGTCAAGACCATTTGGAGATTCAAAAGTAAATATTTGCATGATTGAAGTAGTGGATGAAGTTGCAAGCATCATTTCATGAGCGGTTAGAAAACTTTATTTATTATTTTAATTTCATAAAGTTTGTAATGCTCAAATTGACTTCGTCTTATGTGGAGATTTAAAGGGATCAAGATTAAATCACGGCCACTAACTTCTTTTGTTGGAAGACTATAAATACCCAAAAATTATTATGTAAAAGCATATTTGTGCTCAATGAAATTGATATCTCAAGTTGAGACGATCCCCCTTATAGAAATCTGAGCATATCTTTGTCATTTCTAAGTTTCATGCAATTCTTGTGGTAGATTGCATCTCAGTCATTCAATCAAGCCTTGATCAAGTTCAATTGTGAAGTGACTCAGTTTAGGAAAAGGTTCCAAATCTTGTTTCTCAATCTTGGATCTCATCATCTTATTCTAGCTTTATCTCTTGGTTGATCCAAATTTTGTATAAGAAGGTGTTAATTTTTTTAATACAAGGGTTCTTGCTTCTACAAAAGCTTGGCTCGTTGGGCTGAAGATTACGGTTGGGCTATCATCCTTCAACGGGATCTTCTATCCCCATGACTTGCTCTGATACAGTCGTTCTTCTAACGCTGATGACACGTCCAGTTGTCGAGATTGGTAATGTGAGTTTGTAACCCATCCATTGAGGTTCTTGGAATGATTCTATAGCTTATCATTTCCATGTTCGGAGTTGGATCATGGGTCTTGGGCGAAGGAATCCTTGAAGGAAGTGTCATAAGGCTAATTTTTTTTCAATTTTTTTTTATTTTATTGATTTTTTTAGTGATTTTATTTGATTTTATTTCAATTTTATCAAACTCACTCAAGTGCTCATCTCAATCATTTCAGCCTTGTTGGCGTTCAATAAGAGAGACCTTGGAAATAACCTGTAACTATTCAACTCAATTATCACATTAACAATTTGAATCAAATAAAGTGACATTAACCATTTGAATCACCTCAACCCCACTCGTTGAACTTGACCAAGTGTCTATAACATAACACTAACAAAGGTACAAAGTAACACTAACAAAGGTACAAAGTTCATAAAAGTCTTTTTAATCTAAAATACCATTGAACTTGACCATTATAGTGCCTCTCAAACGTAGGTAAAGTTTAAATTCGGGTCTCCTTGCCAAACTCACTCAAGTGCTCATCTCAACCATGATGACGTTCAATAAGAGAGACCTCGAAAATAGCCAGATTATCCCATTAACCATTTAAATCACCTCAACCCCACTTGTTGAAATTGAAACAAATATCTATAACATAACACTAACATAGGTACGATGTTCATAAAAGTCTTTTTATTCTAAGATAGTATTGAACTTGACCATTAAAGTGTCCCTCAAAATGAGGTAAAGTTTAAATATAATTGGTGACAAAAAGATGAAACTATAAAATAAAAAGAAATAAGAAAATAATATTCAATTTCAGAGAATCAAACCAGAATCTCCTAGGTGAAAGCCAAATATCAAAACCGTTGGACAACAATGAATTTTTGGTGTAGTTGTCCTAAAGTCTTTTGTCTAATCTCTGAAGAGTTTTACTATGATGTTTTGAGTAATGTCTAACTCTTCGACAAGTCCTTTCATGTGTGTGATAGAGTTCTCAGAGTTACCGCGACGTTTCGAGCTGTTCGATCGTGTGGCTTTTTCTTCAAAAGGGTCAACATCAAACGTCAGGTTTTTTATTGGCAACCCATCTAGAGGAGCGTCGATTGCATCGATTCGATCAATAGTCTTCCTATGAGTTTATGGTGCATGACCCATTTTTTATACCATTCACCTTCAAGCGCCACCATAGTTTTGCATCGTCCATGAGATGCATTGCAACCAACGTAACTCTTAGGTCCTATGAGCAAGTTCCAGTAACCTTCAAATATTGTTCTACGTCAAAAATAAAGCTTTTTAATTCCTTAGCATCCCGGTATCCATTTAAGGGGTTGTGTTCTTGGATTTTAAGTTTGTTAAGCCCACATGAACTTGGCTTGGGATGTGGTTCTCTACAACCCAACTTGTCAAACTCACTCGGGTGCTCATCTCAACCATGATGTCGTTCAACAAGAGAGACCTCGAAAACGATTGGATTATTGCATTAACCATTTGAATCACCTTCTCATCTCAACCATGACGTCGTTCAACAAGAGAGACCTTGAAAACGACTGGATTATCGCATTAACCATTTGAATCACCTGCTCATCTCAACCATGACGTTGTTCAACAAGAGAGACCTCGGAAATGACTGAATTATCGCATTAACCATTTGAAATTGAACAAAGTATCTATAACATAACTCTAACAAAGGTCCAAAGTACATAAAAGTTTTTTTAATCAAAGATAGAAACTGTAAAATAAAATGAAATAAGAAAATAACACCAACTATTTTTTGAATCAAGAAATCATTAAGAAAAGAGTGTGATATCCAAGCACCCACTATGAACATGGTCAAAAACTTAGAATTAGGCTACTTCACCCACTATGAACATGGTAAAAAACTAAGATTGTCCTAGACAAACAACACCAACTATTTTTGAGAAAACATTCTACTTTGTTTTCAACCTCTCTTAACTTGCAATAGGTGCTTCGAGAACCCATCGAAAATGGGTCATGACTCTCTTTTTGTTTTCACTTACTCCTCCTAAATCTATAAAATGTCTCCTATTTTTATTCCTAAGTTTGCCGGCGACATTGTTTGTTGTCGAGCTTGATAATGTGAGTTTGTAACCCATTCGTTAGGGTTCTTGGAATGATTCTCTAGATTATCCCTACCATGTTAGGAGTTGGGCCATGGGTCTTGGGTGAAGGAACCGTCGGTTTACCGCCCCTAAGAGTTAAGTTGAGGCTAGTTTCACATAGTATCATTGTCTTTGAGATTACAATTCTTTTCTATTTTATCTAAATTTTTTAGATATGGTTCATTTCCAAATGCATGCTAACACCCTTATTGTTAAATAAATGACTATTATGATTATAAGTCAACTGAGTTAAGTAGAAATAAATTTTGAAGATGAAATTAAAGTATTAATTTTGATGTCATCTTTACCTGAGTTTTGAGATATTGTTATTAATGAGATTCAATCTAATGCCATTAGAAAAAGAATGGTCAACATAAGATATTTAAAACAAATAAATATTTTGTCCTCTGTGATATATCAAATCACTCATTTGAAATTCCTTAATAATAAGATATTTAAAAAAATTAGGGGTTAAACTTTTAGTTAACGTAATTTAAGAAACTTATGATTTTTATATTATCAAGAGTTTAATTGAGCTAGGGGTCAATTCAATCTAGTGGACCTAAGAATTGAACCGAACCAAACCAACCAGTTAGTAACATGGTTTAGTGAAAGCATTTTCACGCAAAGTAGAAGCAATAATGGAGGGTTTGAAATAATATAGTTTTCACCCCTTGTTTCTCGAGTGAATATTGAAATAATATAGTTTTCATGTTAAGTTTTGCACGGAAGAAAGAAAGACTGGGATGTAAAGTATTATTTCAATTTGTTTGTAATATACAACAATATATAAATTAACTATAAGAAATATATAAAATTACATGTTCTCTAAGAGCTTCAATCAACACTGGAGGGTTACTTCTACAACCACTCTAAAGGTGCTCAAGATCACAACGAGTTAGATAAAACAGCTCTAGAATTTTGAATCCAATAACTTGAGTTTTACTCGTGATAGGATCTCTCTTCTTGTGGAATCTGCATAAAATAGGAAAAACCATTCCAAAATAAATTTTTACAAGGGGTTCTATGGTGTAGTGGTTAGCACTTTGGACATTGGATCCAACGACCTGGGTTCAACTCCAAGTAAGACCTTTAAGAACGACAACACAAATTTTCTTAAGGCATAATGTGTAACATTCTAATATTATTCCAAACTTGCTCCGCTTCATGCCTTCCAAGGCTTCATGAACATGACCTCTACTTCTTGAAGACCATAGTGGGGAGACCCTTTAAAGTAACAAGCGAGAATTGCTAGCTTGATAGCAAGGTTAAAGAAAAGGCGAGTATGGAAAGACGTATCGCATAACCGTCCCTGTAAGCCAGCGGAGATGTTGGCTATAAGAAAGCTAAGCAGGCAAGTACAAGACGGACAAGAAAGCATACCATGTAAGGATAGAAAGGCTGCTCGATCTCCTGTAAGGCCAACCCTCAACGGCGAGCTCACCAGGCAATGTTATAAGTCCGATAGAAGTCTAAGGTTTCGTCTACTAAGGACCAATAAGCTCTTGGAGGAGCTAACATGAAATGAGGAGAAATACATTCGTTTACGACAACTAATAGATAGCGAACTTTTTGGTAGAAACTGAATGATAGGCCAACCCTAATGGCGAGCTCACCAGGCAATGTTATAAGTCCGATAGAAGTCTAAGGTTTCGTCTACTAAGGACCAATAAGCTCTTGGAGGCGAACTTTTTGGTAGAAACTGAATGATAGGCCAACCCTAATGGCGAGCTCACCAGGCAATGTTATAAGTCCGATAGAAGTCTAAGGTTTCGTCTACTAAGGACCAATAAGCTCTTGGAGGAGCTAACAAGAAATGAGAAATACATTCGTTTACGACAACTAATAGATAGCGAACTTTTTGGTAGAAACTGAATGATCCCTTGGCTCGAGCAAGAAAAGGAAAAGGTAGTCGTACTCCTACTTTTTCCGTCAGACGATAGAAAAGTTTGAGCTGAAAGATTGAATAACACCTGGTAAGAAAGGCGAGCTTAGCAGGTTTCTCCAAACGTATAAACAAGCAACCGGTCCTACCTGGTAAGAAAGGCGGGCTTAGCAGGTTTCTCCAAACGTATAAACAAAAAGAGGAAGCAACCGGTCCTAAAGAGGATACCGATACGCATACATTCTCGCATGGAAGAACTGATGGTGTTAATATAACACATGCGGAAGCAATTTGGATCTTAGGAACTTTTACAACATCAATTATAGTAAATAACTAGCATGTTTATAAGTCTTAAAACTTAATGAGTTTAGGTACTAACCTTTTTGTTTTTCAAACTCCTTTTTCCTTACGAATTGATTTCGAACCACTACTAGTGTCTTCTCCACTATTCTCCGGCCTTAGAACGGGATTGTGGAATCTGGTGAGTGACTAAACTTGAGAGGGATTTTGTATATGTGACGAGAGTGTTTGTGAGAGGTTTTTTCTCAAGGCTTTTCACCAAGAAGAAGAAGACCTTCCATGTACCATGATCACTCTATTTAAAGAGTCATGTTTGCATGTTCATGCAAATTTGAGACCACCAAATTTTGACACTTAAAATTCCACTCAAATGTTTGGGATTATGTGGCAAGCATGCATGTTTGAGTTAACCAAATTTTGACACTCAAAATTCCACTCGAACTTGTGGGGTTAGTTGGCAAGGATGCAAGTTTGGTTAAACCAAATTTTGACACCTCAAGATTCCACTAACATGGATTTTTCCATTAAATAAAGTCAACATTTTGACTTTCTTCATTTTAATTCAACAATTAATTTGAATAATGAATTTCAAATTAAAGTAACATTAAATGATTAATTAAACTATTTAATTAATATTTAATATTAATTCAAATTCCAATCCCAATGAATTCCGACACATAATTGATTAAGATCTTTTTGTTTAATTCGTAAATAAAACAAAAATGCAGTTAAATATATCGTATATACATAGTGCATATTCCCTAAGTTGAATTCGAACACTTCGAACTCACTCATCACACTGTTCTATGGTTTAGTCCGATATGCGCTAGCAAAGAGACCTAATGGACCTATAGATCATGGGCTCCAACGATCCAAGATTAACCGGTTAAACTCATTAACCTTGTTAGCCAACATTCGTTAACTACTAGGACACTCCACTATAGCCTAGTAGTTGCACTCCCCTCACTATAGATATATTTCTATCCATTTGATATAACCATGATTAGTAAGTCGATCCTTCACATGTTGTTTGTAACTAGAGCTGGGTCAATTTACCGTTTTACCACTAAAGTTACTTCTTGTTCCTTATGTCTCACTGATCCTCTAATGAACAATTGGTTTGTGGTCCAACCAGTAAACCGAATCCCTCTCAGGCTAATGAGAGGGTGGGGCCCCTTGTTCAAGACCTGGAGTCAGTGCTTAAGGGAACTACCTCTCTTGTATCCTTAAAAGTGGGTAGGAGTGAATTCCATCTTGCACCCCACGTCCCTAGCCATTCACCCAGTCTTACCCCTGAAATGGGAGGCCTATTGAGTCGGCGAATTAGAGCCACTCTCACCCATGCAAATCTAAGGATAATTCCCAATAAACAAGAGTTCATGGTTAGCTCAGGATTAAAACCGAGTTATCTAGGTTATCGAATGAAAAGAAAATCAGTCTCAACAGTAAACGACATAGTAAAGTGAGAGTGGTTTTCTTCATGGTCCAATCTTATGCAATACTCATTGCATAGGATGCCCTCACTCACATGTCTCCACATGTACAATTTAGTGATCACATTGTTTATATCATATACAAAAGTGGGCCGCACCCATAGTGTCCCCAGAATAAGGTACTCAGCCTTATCCTTATACTGTAGAGCATTTTGACTATATATACTTGAACTTGATCCACTCTTATGTCTCTACATATAGTTTAAGTAATCATACTATAGCCAGAGTGTTCTTAGTTTATTGGATTTAGATTAATGATCGTAAAGTTCTCTTTATTCAATAACAATCTTTACTGAATAAACAACAATAATAACTTTATTGAAAATAGAATATGTTTTTGTTTACAAACTATGAGTTTTAGGACATAAAACCCAACAAGAACCTAGCTGAACCGGATCAAGGGTCCTAACCTAGTCCGACTGACCTTCTTTGGCTGGCCCCGCCCCTCGTAACAAGGTCAACCCGTACGTGCTTTTTCCTTTCGTTTAGCGAGATAGCTTACCAGCTCTTCCAGCTCATAGCAACAGTATGAAAAGCGGAATCCACATCCTGAGTCGAGTCCGCATTGCCATACGAATCGACATCGGCCAAACCAAGAGCTCCTATTTTTTCTTTAATGAAAGCGGATCTAACAGTTTTGATAAAACCAACCTCTTCTAAAGAAGGAGTCGCTCTACCTTGATCACCGTGGACATATGCAGCTCCCACTTTACCTTCGCCTACCGTGAAAAGGAAATTTCCCTCACAATAGGCCCTCCCAGCTCCCGATCATCTTTCTATCAATCGAGAGAGGTATAGAATAGTACAACAAACAACCAAGACAAGAATGGACTCATAAGATGGGCGGTCAAGGAAGCGATTTCATTTGTGTTATCCGCCAAGGAAATGATCAAGGAATTCAGATCCTGAATAAAGTACTGTAGGCAAGTGAAGCTTTTGAAAATGAAAGCGTGTAGAACTCATATCCACTTTCTCTTCGCTTCGTAAACTTCGGATCTGATCTTCCTTTCCTCTCTGGGTGACTCAAAGACAATTTAGGCCTGGTGTGCATCCGATTCGGTCAACAATAAGGTACAAAGCGGATTGATTAAATGGGCTTGAAGTTCCATTATCGTTAGGTCGAAGATCTCTACTAGGTTTAGTGCACTTTGGTAGTTGCGAATGTTGCCGTAATCGAATGTCTTTCTCATTCGACATTCTCTCTTACCAAGCTCTCATACTCTCCAGGGTTGAGGAGACAGTCTGCGAGCTAATTGGGTTTTGAGATTGCGTATACACGAAAAGAGCTCGCTTTCAACTTTCTAGTTTAGGAAAGGGTCTGTTCTCTTTCATTGGAGCACATTGATGCCGAAGGAGTGTTCGAAATCGGTGGAGAGGCTATGATGACTTCCAGCTATTCAAATAGCATGACTGATACCACAAAGAAAGGGTATCTCAGTCACACTAGTGGAATAGCTTTTTCATAATAATTATCTCGATATATGATACCAAAAACCTACCTGATGACTGATAAGGTAAGGGATTTCAAAAGACAAAAGAATGACATGCTACGTGTTATAGAAAATGAGATCTTTTTTTTTTTTTTTTCAGTGTGTGCGGTTCGCCTGCCTTCCTGACCACAGATAGGCTATGGGGCTTTGCACTTCGGCCCCTAAGAATACCACATCAAGGTGACAGGATTCGAACCTATGGCTCTCTGAAACTTCTTCATCGGTTATTTGGGC
>NW_019268600.1:558908-577658 GCF_002738365.1 Cucurbita moschata | reverse complement strand
AATATATGAAATTTATCCACATATTTTTGTGCTTTAGAACCTACTATTATTGTCATGTTTACTTCACATGGTCTACCACACAGTTGAAGCAGCATTTCCACGGGAGCCCATGCATTGATAACTATTTTATTTATTTATTTATTAATTTTTTTGTTTTATTTCAAAATGATGTGTTTTATCCTTTAAAAAAAAAAACATTTGAATTTTAAGTAAAATTTCACACCAAACTATGTTTTTGAAAAATATTTTTATTTATTTATTTTTTCTTTATTTTAGTTTTCCAAACATAGATTGACCTGGAGTGGCTAGTTTTCAAATCTACTTCTTTGCTACAATTGAACAATATTTATATTGTAAAATGGGATTAACTTCCTTTAAGTTTATGTGGTTTCATTTTATTACTATGTTTACTTTTATCTCATGTTACTCCATTTGTATTTACTTCGTTTTATACAAAAGTTCACCGTAATTAATAAATTCATGTGCTTAATACATTCCCTACAAAAATAAACTTGTTTGTATCAGGATAAATTACAATGAATACAGAGAAAAGAAATCCCAAAAAAATAAGTAGAAGGTTGAGAATTTCACTCAACCACACAATGTGGAAAAGTGACGCATGGCTCATATGCAATTCTACCACAAGAATGACATGAAACTTGCATAGATGATGCTCGAATTTTGAAGGAAAACTTCTCAACTTGAGAGATCAATTTCATTCATCACAAATCTAATTTTTACATAATAATTTGGGGGCATTTATAGTCTCCCACAAAATAAGTTAGTGGCCGGGATTTAATCTCGATCCCCTTAAATCTAATAAAAAAACGAAGTCAATTTGACAATTCTACCGTTACAAACTTTATGAAATTAAAAATAAATAAAGTTTTCTAATAACTCATGTAATGATGCTTGCAACTTCATTTGCTCCTTCAACTGTGTAAATATTCACTTCTGAAGCTCCAAATGGTCATTTCTCAATCTAATAAGCTTGTAACACATGAAATAATAGTTGAACCGAACCTATCCAATTTTGTAGATGAAGAATGAATGCTTGTTGAATCTTCTTGGTCTTGGATCGTGTAATAGGTCCAGTTGGAACATTTGGAACACCGTGATCCTTATCATCTTCCCCGTCTTCAAAAGGGTTCGTCCTCGAATCAGAAAATCATCACCTACATGAAAAGAACTCAAGTCAGCAACATTGAAAGTCGAATGTGCTGAAAATTCTCATGGAAGATCATTTTATATGCATTGTTATTAATTCTTTCAAGGACTTGATAAGGGTCATCCCCTCTTGGATGTAACTTTGTCTTCCTTTGAGATGGGAATCACTCCTTACGAAAATGTATCCAAACCCAGTTACCGGGTTGAAAAATGATTTCATTCCGTCCTTTGTTAATTCTTGAAGCAACATTGAAATTTTGTTTCTCAATTGTCTCCTTCCCCTCTTTGTGCAATGTTTTGATCCTATTTGCCGTACTTGTGGCTGCTTTACTCAAAAAAATATTAGAATGAATAGAAAGCAAATCAAGACGCGTAAGTGGATTAAATCCGTAAGCAACTTCAAAAAGAGAACAATGAGTGGCAAACATTCGTCCCAAGACTTAATATTATTACAAATAATAGCCCTAAGCAATGCTCCTAATGTTCTATTAACCACCTCAGTTTGGTCAATAATCTGAAGATGACATGTAGTTGAAAACAATAATTTGTTATCCAATTTATGACTTAATATTCTTATAAATAATAGCCATAAGCAATGCTCCTAATATTTTATTAACCACCTCAGTTTGTTCAGGAATCTGAGGATGACATGCAGGTGAAAACAATCCACCATACTTTCCAAAAGTTACTTAAAAATTTAACTTCTGTATCTTTTTTTGTGTGCAGCAAACATTGGTAACATTGACTACAAAACTTATAAACATCGTAATTCATGGCAAAGGTCATATGGATCGTGATGAGCATTTTCTCCCGTATCTTGGTTTCGCTAACTAAAGTTTTCCAATAACTCCCAAACTTCATTACCTTATATAAACCTCTTGGGATAAGGATTCATATAACACTTCATAAAATAAGATCTACTAATGAATTTCATAGCATTTGAAGGTCATCTAGGTCATGAACCGAAGGTAAATTACCTTAGGGGCATTATGGTCATTTTACACCGTTTCTTGGTTTACCTACTTATCCTTATCCAATGACCACCAAATTTCATATCTAACCTCAACATACTATAATATGCTCAGTATTAAAATTTGATAGGCAGCGGTGCTCTTATAGTAGGTTATTTTAATGTTACTTAAATCTCGAGCTATTTAATCGGTTCAGGGTCTTAACTCACGGTTCTTTGGGTTTCTCTTTCATATATCCTTAATTCATACTTGGTTTAGGGTTCATATGAAAATCCAAGCGATTTCTACAAGTATTTCTTAACAAAAAGTCCAAGGTGGCTACTTACCTCGTCGTCGACGTTTGGGACGTCCATTCTTAAGCTTCCAGTATCTGAATTACTTCATATTTCCTTCCACATACTCCTTATTGTGTCTATTTTCTGAAACCATAAGATTTTCTAGGAGAATCGGTCTGAAATGGGGCTAAAATTGAGAAAACCCGAGAAAAGGTAAAATTTTGAGTTGACTTGGATAGTTCAGTTGAACTGGCCATATCATCGTTCTCTTCCTCTGAACAGGAAGAAAATGCACATTTTTCGCGTCGCCGCCATCTGAAACTCGACCTGTACAACAACATTTACAGCGTTTCTCTCCTCGATTTCTTCGGTATTACAATGAAGGGCTAAGGATTGATTTGATACCTTCTCGTGGATCGTAGCCTAAGATATTCGCTTCGAAAGTTCATCCAAATTTATCGTCGGAGATAAAACAAAGGATTTCTTATTGGGTAGCCGATTCTAGGGGTTTCAAGGCCCTATTTCTTCATTGAACCTCTACCATATCCTTTCTTCAGGCTAAAGGAATTTGTTTGGAGGAACGTCTTTGAGTCTAAGACCTTAATTTCCAAAAATCATTCTCGGTATGCAACTCACTCGAAACGCTAGATTTTCGATCTCTTGAGTAGCTTGTTCTACGATGTTTCATCTCTCGATTCCTTCATCAAGTTTACTCAATTTCTTCCTCTAAAGGTAGAGGAATCCTTAATTTGAAGGAAAAGAGATCGTAGATAGGAATTCGACTCTTATCCCCAATTTAATTTCTAAACCTATTTCCTTCAATTCAACATGCTCTCGAGGTTATTTTTCTTTGTGGTCTTCTATGGAAGCATTCCTTGGAGGTGCAGAAACTGATTAGAATCATTCTTGCTCAACGAATCATCATGTAACCTCGGATTTGATTTTCAAGTTTTTCTTGAAGTTCTTTAATGGCTGATTGAATTGGGGGAATGGTTTCTACGCACTTTCAGCACTCTATTCCTTCATAGAACTTGTGGGTAATATTGTTGAGAAACGGTAGGAATAAGTTTGAAGAGAAATGGTGGAGGATTGCTCTCGAATTTGGAAGAAATCTGAGAGTAGGAGACCCATAATCTAAACGCTTATTGTCTTCGATTTGGGGATCGACCTTTCTCGATTCTTATTCCGTATTGTTGCTCCTACTTCAGACTTTATAGAAGGAGCTTAAATCGACATTGAGAGCTCCAGATTCTTCTTTAATTAGAACTTTGAAGAGAAATGGTGGAGGATTTCTCTCGAATTTGGAAGAAATCTGAGAGTAGGAGACCCACAATCTAAACGCTTATTGCCTTCGATTGGGGGATCGACCTTTCTCGATTCTTATTCCGTATTGTTGCTCCTACTTCAGACTTTATAGGAGGAGCTTAAACCAACATTGAGAGCTCCAGAATCTTTGTTATTTAGAGATCAAACTTTCTGGATAATTTTTCGGAGATATCAACTCCGATCATATCCTTACCGACCTTTGCTTTGAATACTAGTCGTTTGATGTGATGATCTGTGCGTATTCGTTGTAGATCATATCAAATTTTGGAGGAGATCCGACGGTTGAAATTTGAGTTCGAAGGATTTTGCTCGGATGGTCACGGTAGATGCTCTGATTCTAATTAGAGTGGCATTTATGTAATTATCCATTCTTCTAGAGGTATTTTCGTAATTTGCCACTTTTTGAATATTTTATTATTATTTTTCTCGAAAAATCTATAATTTTTCTACAAATTCCTTGTCGCTTTTTTGATCATTTCTCACTAATTTTTAATCTTGAGATTCCTTCAAGATAAGGAATTACAAATCCGTAAAGATTCTTGATAAGTGATAAAATGACTTTTTTGCCTTTTTCATTTACTTTTTCCTTTCCAATCCTTTTCAAAAGGCCTTTAACTCCTTGAAATCACTTGTTAGGGTACACGAGTTACTTGGCTAAGTCCCTTGTTCTTGCTTAATCCTTTAATTTTTTTTTCCTTTCAATCCTTTGGGTCTTTCATGAGTGGCTTATTCTTATGGGAGCTAATTTCCTTCATTTTTGGGGTGTTACATATACATACCCGTTACAAACACAAAATAAGAAGAAGACTCAAAAGAAGAACAAAAAATACTAGATTCAAAATAAAGGCTAGTCCATGGCCCACACTCCAAAGTCCACTCTCATCCACGACCAACTCTTAGTTATTTGGAGAAAAAAAAATGATAAACATGGAGTGAGTAAAACTTAGTAAGTAACCTACTAGTAGGTTCTTAATCGCAACCTTAAGCTAGGATATTACTTTTTGTTATGTTTTCAGGATCTTAGAACTTAGAGGTCATCGTTTCATGTATCATATACTGATCCTGAAAACCTTCCCCGAAAATAACCTTCAATTTTCTCCCCATGAACACATGAGTGGTGTCGTCATAATCATGTAGTCCTACTAGTAAATCGTGGTGTAGGACATCTCATTTAATAGATGGGAAAGGTAGGCCTATCATAACATCTAGCTCATGATATATATTGCAGGACATCCTACCTAAAGAGGAATAGGGGCCTTTTAGTACACATCGTAATGCAGATAATGGTTACTTATGGGTATGGATCCTAGCAACTTATTTAGCTTGTTATTCACATAGTTCTAGATACTTGGTATATAGATTATTGATGAACCTAGGTTTATACATAATGTCATGGGTTAGGCTTTAGGAGTTGAGGTTTTAGCTTAGGAAAACATTAGAGGGTAACCTAACGTGGACTAATTCGTGTGAAAACCTACTAGCACTTTGAGGACCTCTTTCCTTCACCAAACTAAACTTATGGGTAAACTTATTTAGAAGGTGCAGAAACAAGTTTGGAAATGAATAGTGGACTATAGTTCTTGAATTCGAGGTAAACCCATGAACACGATACCCCAAAACAAAAAACTTGTATCTCTCGATTGGGTACTCGATTAAGCTTGCTTCTTGCCCCTAATAGTCTACCCGAGTTCATAATTTATAGACGGATTTTCCACTACCATTGAAACATCTAGAATTTCTATAATTTCATTCTTGATTTTTCTGAATCTTCTGCCAGAAAAGTCTTCTCCGAGCCTTCCTTTTTTAAGCACCTTGTAATTCTTATTCTATAAAAAATTTAATGATTCGAGAAGTTTATAAAAATTAGAAAAAGTACCATTTTCTCAATGTTTTTTCAATTTTACTTGTTCTTTGCTTCTAGATACAACCTAGTAGGGATTATACACTGTCTCTTATTGGAGACCTTGAGTGTTGCAAATTCTCCTCTCCTTCGAAAACTTTCAGTCATCGAAAGTGCTTATTCTAAAATAGGTCACGGTACAAGGTTCTTATTTGCCTTCTGTTTCCCAAATGCCTTCTTCTACTCTATGATTCTTCCATAGGACCTTAACAAGAGGGATTTCCTTGTTTCTCAATCATTTGACTTTCTTGTCTATTATTTGAATCGGGTCTTCTTTATACGTTAGGTCATCTCTCAAGAAGAGAGTTTCATGAGCCAGTACGTGCGAACGATCTAGGGTATACTTCCGTAGTATGGATACATGAAAGATATTATGTACTGCAAACAAGTTTGGGATATCGGTCTAATACTATTGCATTTTGTTGAATTTCCAGAAGTGTACTGCGTACCCAATGCCTTTTGTTGAATTTTCCAGAAGCGAGATTTAAATCTGGGATATCGGTCTAATACTATTGCATTTTGTTGAATTTCCAGAAGTGTACCCAATACCTTTACCGATAAATATTCATTTTTAATGTTAGCAAGAGTAGCTTAGTTGGGAGATTGTTAGACTAAAAATTTGAAGGTCACACGTGTTTTATCCCTGTTCAACGCACCTAATACAAGTTCATTATGTGACTATACAATCTAAAAACATAACTTGCTTATTCAATCTAAAATTAGTGATTATTTCTTTTTTAAACATAATGAATTAGCGGAAATACCTTTACTTATGAATTTTCATTTTTAATATTAGCGGGGATAGCTCTGTTGGGAGAGAGTCAGACTGAAGATTTGAAGGTCACGTGTTTGATCTCCACGTTCAGTGCACCTAATTCTAGTTGCATAACTCGACTATTCAATCTAAAATTAGTCAATATTCCTTTCTAAAATCTCAATGAATTATCGGAAATACCTAACGTGTTCTAGTTCACCGCACCTTATACAAGTTGGATAACTTGAATATCTTATTAAAAATTAGTGATTATTTCTATTTAAAATTTCAATGAATTAGTGAAAATACCTTTACTGATGAATTTTTATTTTTAACTATAGTGTGGATAGCTCAGTTGAGAGAGCGTTAGATTGAAGATCTGAAGGTCTCGTGCTCGATCCACGTTAACCACACATGGTTCACATTGCACAATTTGACTATTCAATCCAAAATTAGTGATCATTTCTTTCTAAAGTTTCAATTAATTAGCGGAAATATTTTTACATAAAAACTTTCATTTTTAATGTTAGCGAGGATAGCTAAGTTTGGAGAGCGTCAGACTTAAGATTTGAAGGTCACGTGTTCGATCTCCTCGTTCACCGCACCTATTTCTATTTGCATGACTTGACTATTCAATAAAAAATTAGTCATTATTTCTTTTTAAAATCTCAATGAATCAATGAAAATATCTTTACTGGTGAATTTTGATTTCTAATGATTGTGGGGATAGCTCAGTTGGGAGAGCATCAGATTGAAGATCTAAAGGTCATGTGTTCTATTCATGTTCACCCCAGGTGGTTCGTGTTAAGTTGAGTTCTTTAGATCTTCATGTGTTACATTCGTTTTGGACCATTTGGAGATTCAAAAGTAAATATTTGGATTGTTGAAGTAGTGGGTAAAGTTGCAAGCATCATTTCATGAGCGGTTAGAAAACTTTATTTATTATTTTAATTTCATAAAGTTTGTAATGCTCATGCTCAAATTGACTTCGTCTTCTGTGGAGATTTAAAGGGATCGAGATTAAATCACGGCCACCATAAATTATTATGTAAAAGCATATTTGTGATCAAGTTTGATGGTGAAGTGACTCAATTTAGAAAAAGGTTCCAAATCTCGTTTCTCAGGTTCCAAATCTCGTTTCTCAATCTTGGGACAAATTATTATGTAAAAGCATATTTGTGATCAATGAAATTAATCTCTCAAGTTGAGACGATCCCCCTTATAGAAATCTGAGCATATCTTTGTCATTTCCAAGTTTCATGCAATTCTTGTGGTAGATTGCATCTGAGTAATTCAATCAAGCCATGATCAAGTTCGATGGTGAAGTGACTCAATTTAGAAAAAGGTTCCAAATCTCGTTTCTCAATCTTGGATCTCATCATCTAATTCTAGCTTTATCTCTTGGTTGATCAAAATTTTGTATAAGAAGGTGTTAATTTCTTTAATACAAGGGTTCTTGCTTCTACAAAAGCTTGGCTCGTTGGGCTGAAGATTACGGTTCGTCTATCATCCTCCAACGGGATCTTCTATCCTCATGACTTGCTCTAATGCGGTCGTTCTTCTAACACAGATGACACATCCAGTTGTCGAGATTGGAAATGTAAGTTTGTAACCCATCCATTGAGGTTCTTGGAATGATTCTATAGCTTATCATTTCCATGTTGGGAGTAGGATCATGGGTCTTGGGCGAAGGAATCCTTTATTTACTGCCCTTCGAGTTGAAGGAAGTGTCATAAGGCTAATTTTTTTTCACTTTTTTTTTATCTATTTTATTGTTTTTTTTTAGTGATTTTATTTGATTTTATTTCAATTTGGTCAAACTCACTCATGTGCTCATCTCAATCATTTTAGTCTTGTTGGCGTTCAATAAGAGAGACCTTGGAAATAACCTCTAACTATTCAACTAGATTATCACATTAACAATTTGAATCAAATAAAGTGGCATTAACCATTTGAATCACCTCAACCCCACTTGTTGAACTTGACCAAATTTCTATAACATAACACTAACAAAGGTACAAAGTAACACAAACAAAGGTACAAAGTAACACTAACAAAGGTACAAAGTTCATAAAAGTCTTTTTAATCTAAAATACCATTGAACTTGACCATTATAGTGCCTCTCAAACGTAGGTAAAGTTTAAATTTGGGTCTCCTTGTCAAACTCACTCGGGTGCACATCTAAACCATGATGGCGTTCAACAAGAGAGACCTCAAAAATAGCCGGATTATCGCATTAACCATTTGAATCACCTCAACCCCACTTGTTGAAATTGAAACAAATATCTATAACATAACACTAACATAGGTACAATGTTCATAAAAGTCTTTTTAATCTAAGATACTATTGAACTTGACCATTACAGTGCCCTCAAAATGAGGTAAAGTTTAAATATAATTGGTGACAAAAGATGAAACTATAAAATAGAAAAAAATAAGAAAATAATATTCAATTTCAGAGAATCAAACCAGAATCTCCTAAATGAAAGCCAAATATCCAAACCGTTGGACAACAATGAATTTTTGGTGTAGTTGTCCTAAAGTCCTTTGTCTAATCCCTGAAGAGTTTTACTATGATGTTTTGGGTAATGTCTAACTCTTCGTCACGTCCTTTCATGTGTGTGATACAGTTCTCAAAGTTACCGCGATGTTTCGAGCTGTTCGATCGTGTGGCTCTTTCTTCAAAAGGGTCAACATCAAACGTCAGGTCTTTGATTGGCAACTCATCCAGACGAGCGTCGATTGCATCGATTCCAACAACAATCTTCCCATGAGTTTATGGTGCATGACCCATTTTTTATACCATTCACCTTCGAGTGTCACCATAGTTTTGCATCGTCCATGAGATGCATTGCGACCAACGTAACTCTTAGGTCCTATGAGCAAGTTCCAATAACCTTCAAGTATTGTTCTACGTCAAAAATAAAGCTTTTTAATTCCTTAGCATCCCGGTTTCCCTTTAAGGGGTTGTATTTTCCTCTGCAGTATTTTCATCTGCCGCTTCTATATCATTATTTTCATCTGTCGCTTCTATATCATAGAGTCTGTAAGCTTTTGACTCTTCACTAACTACCAGCACAACATAACTCAAACTCTTATCATCTAGCTTAGTTCTCTAAGATGCCTCCTCTTTTTGTCTCTAAATCAACTCGAGCTCACAATATTGTTTTTCTTCCTTTCGCTGTAGCTCCAGAACTAATCGTCGTTGTGCTTTTTCTACCCTTCTTCTTTTCTTTTCTAGCATTTTATCTAGCTCTTCTCTCTCTTTTCGTGCTTGTTCTTCTTTTTGTCTTGTAGCAGTAAGAGCGGCTTCTTTCTCTTTCTCAAGCTGCACATCAACATCAACAAACAACTTCGTGCGACCTTCCTCTATTCTCCTCTGTATTTCTAATTTAGTCTCTTCAGAGTTTAGCCTTTCTCCAACCTTCTTCTGAATTAGTTTTTCCATCCTCCTAACTGCATCTTCTTCTGAATTAGTTCTTTCATCCTCCTAGCTGCATCTTCTTCTAACTTCTTCAACTTTGCTTCACGCCTTTTCTTCTCTTCTTCCTCTTTCTTAAGCTTCTCTATGGAATGATTCCGATCAGTGGATGCACAACTAGGACTGAAACTGAACAATTTGGGGAAAGGAGATAACGAGGAAGACCTACTTCTGCATTGGCGGCTGAGGAAACTTGAACGGCTGCTTCTCTTGGAATGGGTAATGGAATGATAGGGGGAAGGACTTGGGTCCCTTCTGCTTCTCTGACTATGGCGATAGGAATTGGAGCGGTGAGTGTATGACAGAGACCTTGAACCACTTCTCCCCATAAGTTTCAATTGAGTTTGAGTGGCTGCTACAGGCTGAGATATAGCATGCAATACGAATATTCGATTCAAAGACATCTTTGTCTCCGTGATTAAGCCTCTCTCAGGATGAAACACCTTGCATGTTCCATTTTGAAACAAAAAGGTAACCCCCTTTGCTTGCAATTTACCACTACTCAACAAATTGTTCTTCAGGTCTAGCACATAGAACACTCCTGTGATTATCATTATGATTCCATTCACTTCCAGTCGTACATTACCCTTTCCGGTTACAACCATGCTTGACATTCCCATTGAAAATGTCCTAGCTTGTGACAGTTATAGCACTCCACTATGGCCTTGTTGAAGGTTTGTCTGCCTCGTCCCCTTCCTCTGCCACTAAAGCTTCCACGACCTTGACTCCTTCCTCCATCAGACTGCACAACTGTACTCTCCATCGACATACTTTTATTATGACACACTTAGAAGACTGCTGCTTCTAGTTTTAACTAGTTTAGGGCATGGCTCTGATACCAAATTTGTAGGAACAGAAAAAGAAAATTGGAAACATCAGAAGAATTGGGAGAAATCTCTCATCCAATTGAAGAATGACTAAATCAAATCTAATTCAAATAACTAGATCAAATCTAATCCAAATAACTCAATAAAATCTAATCCTAACAGTTACCATATCTATTTGGTATCATATTTATGTCTCGTATCTATATCTCATTTTTATTTTTTAACTCTTAAATATTTTACTTTTATAAATAGATATCTTCACGAAAATAAGTTTAATTTATGTTGAGATGGAGAATGAAAATTGACACTTAAAGGACGTTGATACTTGGGACTTTGATTCCTCTTAGTGTGAAGCTTGCATCTTGCAACTACTTGGGTAGAGAATGTGTTTCACTTAAAATTCACTCAAGAGAAAATAATCAAATAACGAACCATATTTGAGAGAGGACTTTGTTGTAAGATTCGACCCTATCAATTTGAATAGCGTTCTCCAACTAAAAATATTGAACTCTAAAGTATTCACGAGCAAAGTAAGTTTGTTGAAACTATCTATAAAAGTGTTCCAAAGTGAGTCGTGGAGAAGATTTGCCTTAAAATCTAGTTCCAATTAAGGATGTCAATGATGAAGAAGTGCAAGCTGTTGGAAGGTTTGCCGTGGAAAATTTCAGAGGTGGTAGATATAATTTAATCTACAAGCGTGTGGTGGTCTTTTCAGTCCCATATAGGCTTTGACCCAAAATTTTATATTATTGTGATAGAAGCTATAAATGACAACAATATTCATTTGTCAGATATTGCAATTGTGAAGAAGTTCCGTCATATGCATGGGACGCTACCGCCATCCAATAAGCTCTTATCATTTGGAGGAATCTTTTAAGGAATTCATCAAATTCCCCCTCCACAAGTAGTATAAACTACTATCTCTTTTAAGGAATTTATCAAATTCCCTCTCCACTACAAGTAGTATAAGCTCTTATCTCTTTTAAGGAATTCATCAAATTCCCTTTCCACTACAAGTAGTATAAGCTCTTATCTCTTTTAGGGAATTTCTTATCTCTTTTAAGGAATTCATCAAATTCCCTTTCCATTACAAGTAGTATAAGCTCAATTCCCTTTCCACGAGTAGTATAAGCTCTTATCTCTTTTAAGGAATTCATCAAATTCCTCATCAAATTTCCTTTACAATAAGTCCTCTCTCTATGTGCTTGTGGGACATTACTTAGCCATAATGATATAATAATCCCTTTATAAGTATCTTTTCTTTTTCTCTTGTACCCACCTTATACATAACATGTTAAATTAATTCATACTTAAAAAAATAATTTCTCCTTATACATAACATGTTAAATTAATTCATACTTAAAAAAATAATTTCTCCATAATATTAATTCATACTTAAAAAAATAATTTCTCCATAATCCTTTTATAAGTATCTTTTCTTTTTCTCTCGTACCCACCTTATACATAACATGTTAAATTAATTCATACTTAAAAAAATAACTTCTCCCTTTTGGAGATGCAGGGTATCAATCCCCGTACCTCTCACATGCTAAGCGAGCGCTCTACCATCTGAGCTACATCCCCACAAGTTTTGCATCACAAAACCCTAAATTTCCCGTCATCAATAATAGTGAAAATGAAGAAATATTGCTACCCAACATGTCATGAATAGGGAAAAATTGAAAAGAAATAATATATTTAATAATAAATAGTCTTATATTTGGAGATGCAGGGTATCAATCCCCGTACCTCTCGCATGCAAAGCGAGCGCTCTACCATCTGAGCTACATCCCCATGATTTTTACATCATAAAACCCTAAATGTCCCATCATTAATAATAGTGAAAATAAAAAAATATCAAAATATTAATAACAAATAGTTTGGTTTGGTGATGCGGGGCATCGACAATTGTGAAAATAAAAAAAAATAATAACAAATTAAATACTTTCTTTTGTAGAGGCGGGTTATCAATCCCCGTACAACTCGCATGCAAAGCAAGCGCTCTACCATCTAAGCTATATCTCTACAATTTTTACGACACGAAACCCTAAGCGTCTCGTCATGAATAATAGTGAAAATGAAAAAATATCACTACTCATTATGTCATAAATAAGGAAATATTAACTGAAATAAAATAGTAATAACGAATAGTTTCTTTTGGAGATGCGAGGTATCGATCCCCGTATCTCTACCATGCTACATTCCCACTCCCATGCTACATTCGAAAATGAAAAACTATCCCCGCTCATTATGTCGTAAATAAGGAAACATTTAAAAGAACTAATATACTTAGTAATGGTTTCCTTTGTTGATGCATGGTATCGATCCCAATACTTCTCACATGGGATTCAAACGCTCAACCATCTAAGCTATATCCTCAAGATTCTTACATCACAAAATCCTAAACATCTCGTCATCAACAATAGTGAAAATAAAAAAATAACGCTATTCATTATGTCATAAATAAGGAAAAATTGAATAGAAATAAAATAGTAATAACGAATAGTTTCTTTTGGAGGTATGGGGTATCGATCCGATCCTCGTACCTCTCGCATGCTAAGCAAGCAATCTACCATCTAAGCTACATTCCCACAATACTTATATCAGAAAACCCTAAATGTCCCGTCATCAAGTGAAAATGAAAAAATATCTCCGCTAATTATGTCATAAATAAGGAAAGGTTGAATAGAAGTAAAATATTAATAACAAATAGTTTCTTTTGGAGATGCGGGATATCCCCTTAACTCTCGCATCCTAAATGAGCTCTACCATCTAAGCTACATCCCCATAATTCTTGCATCATAAAACCCTAAATTTCCCATCATAAGCTACATGACCACAATTCTTGCATCATAAAACCCTAAATTTCCAATCATAAGCTACATCCCCACAATTGTTGCATCATAAAACCCTCAAATTCCCATCATAAGCTACATCCCCACAATTCTTGCATCATAAAACCCTCAAATTCCCATCATAAGCTACATCCCCACAATTGTGTATCGATCCCCATACCTCTCGCATGCAAAGCGAGTGCTCTACCATCTAAGCTATATCCCAAAAGTTCTTATGTCACAAAGTCCTAAACATCTCGTCATCGGTAATAGTGAAAATGAAAAACTATCCCGGCTCATTATGTCCTAAATAAGAAGAAATTGAAAAAAAAAATATACTTAGTAATTGATTCAATCGGAGATGCAAGGTATTGATCCCCGTACTTTCCACATGGGAAATGAACGCTCTACCATTTGAACTACATCCCTACAATTCTTACATCAAAAAACCATAAACCGTACTTTCCACATGTAGTAGTTATAAAATATCCTTGGACGTTAAAGAGTGAACATTAACTATATAAGACAATAGTGGATCAACGTTATAGTGTCTAGATATGGTGAGGAGGAAAAGAGTGGCATGAGATATCTGACTAGCCTTAGGAAAACAGAGAGTTGTCGTTGCACAATGCGAGACATCTACGGCGTGACAATCCTTGAGCTTCCACTCCTCCGTGGTCATGGTATCTAGCTTCACCCCCAAAATGGGTTCCTGAATATCTTTCTCGTATAGATAATCTTCAATTTGCATCTTCTAGAAACTGATATCGAATTCATCAAACTTTTCAATTCTAGTCTTTGAACTTTCGATCTTCACAGATCGTGGTGAATCTCTCCTCGCTCTGATACTAGTTATTAGAATCACACAACAGCACACACACTTGATCTAAATGAACACAAAGAACATGATAGAGAAAATGTAAGAAGAAATATTGACTAATGGTTTTGTATTAATGACTTCAGGTATGTAAAGAGAGGATATGGAGAATGAGAAATATACATTTAGGAAGCACTGACTAGTGGGTATACATATGATTTCAGTTTATTATATATAGCTTCACTATATGTAACCGCCTACTATATATAATTATTTAATATATATTTCTCTATCAGATTTTTACTATAAATCGCCAGCCTTCATATCCAACATTCTAGAGCCCAAATAGTCAGGGATTGACATCCTGCTAGAACACAAAGTCATTTACATGTCCCTAGCAAAATGCCTAGTAGTAACGGAGTCTAACCCAACGATCATTCAGACAAACATCCATCAACCAAAAGGGGTGAAAATGATGACGATAGTACAGTTGAGAAAGAATCTTAGCCATGATGAATCTACACTTGCTGCCATTGTTGTATTTGAAAAGGGGGAGCTCAAGTGTGCCAACCTCAACAAAAACTTTATTGCCACTACATGAACACCACGACCCAAAACAAGAAGGTCAGATATTGGGTTTAACCCTACCAAGAGAGATAAATCACAAGATTAGTTTTATGTCACCTACCACAAATAGATGTCATACATCTCAACTTGAGCTAGTTGAATTCTACAAATAGCAAAATGGCATGTTCACAGTGGGGTTTATTTGACCTGCAAAGGCTTTTGTCAGTGATCACTCAAATGCTTGGCAAAGACACCAAGCCAACACTTCTACTGAAGAAGGGAGACAAAAACAAACCACTAAAGCAACACATGTTCACGCAGAAATACCATCCAGACGGATGAAGAGAAGGGTCGACCACGATAATTTCAAAGCAAATAGAGAGTTATGATAAGTTAAGGTCAGATCAACTTTGAGTTCAAAGCAACAAGAACCAAAGACTGGTTCGAAAATTCTATGGACTAGTCAAAGTTGTCCACAAGATTAAGAAGACATCATATAGGATCCAATTGCTCCTATGGATACAGACTAACCCTGTTGTCCACGTCAGTAACTTGAAACGTTATTATTCCGACCAAGAAAACATCAAGTAAAAGCAGGTGGTATGACGTCATTCAAAGAATTAAGTGTTTCAAGCGAAGACAGTAGGAAAGAACCAACAGAGAAGACTTAAAGAGTTAACAAATCGAGAAGTGATTTTCAACAGCTCCTAGTAGGTTGGAAAAGACTCCACAATACTGAGATCAATTAGAAGCGCGTCGCGAAACCTAAAGTCAGCCTCATCCTACAACGTTGAGTTTATGAAGAGCTGGTTGATAGAGATATTGGCCAAGGCGTGTTGCCTGTGGCTACATGTTACATGTCCCAGCTATTCTTGTAAACGATTTGTGGTTCATGGTGGCATGCTCATTCCAAACCCATTTTACTTGCTTTCATCTTAGATAGGCCTTTACTATTATTGTTGTGCCAATACGGGGTGTATGATTAGTCCTCAAAATCATATCTACACCCATCAGGACTAAAATGTCCCAAAATGTACTATAGGAGAACGTGACCAGTTGTTGTTTCTTCACTTTTAGCTTATAACATTGCTTTATTTGAAATTACTTTTAACGTATTTCCTCGCTCACGTTTTCTAAAATATTTCTTCTAAACGTGATTCGAGCATACACTGCTATTGTTCGTTCAGTCTAAATTTTGCATGGTTGACTTGTTCTTTGGATTAGAACAAATGTCACATAATCATTGTCGCACTACTTCAAGAGTGCGATTGTGACACTTGAAATCCGTTCAGTTGTGGGCCGCATCTTCTGACTAGTTACGTGAGTTTGGCCTGGAGCATACGTGTAGTTTGAAAAAGAAATGGTTGGATGCGGATTGCGAATAAGGGTTGGGCCACGAAAGGTTTTTTTTTTTACTACATATGGACTTTGGGCTAGTGAGTCTTAAATTTGGGTTCGTTTGAAAAATTTTAGTTCGTTTTTTAGTTCAAACGAACCCAAATTAAACTTACTAGTTCCTTCTTCCTTGCACGACTCACTCCTATTCTCTATTCTGCCTCTTCTTGCTCTCTGAAACTTCTTTAAAGGCTATTGTTCACCATTATTTGGGAGCATCTTCCTTAAAAGAATTGTGACCACAGATGACCTATGTAGAAAATTTGTACCCTCTTTCCTAAAACCTTTAGCAGACAACATACCTAAAACAGATGCGCTAAACAGACTGCACTACACTTCGTCTCACCCCCCCGGAGCATATGGATCCACCCAATCGATGAAGACTCAAACCAAACTCGTCCATCCTTTTTGGCACAGGGACGCGAGAACCAATCCGAGTAATCTACAGTGGGGAGACCCCTTAAAGCAACAAGCGAGAATGGCTAGGTTGATAGCAAGGTTAAAGAAAAGGGGAGTATGAAAAGACGTATCGCATAACCGTCCCTGTAAGCAACTTCATTCTTTCTTGATCTATAACCCGACTTTATGAAAAAAATAAGTCTTTCGGCTAAAAGTATGACTGTTGGGTATGGATAAGCAGGACCTCTTTGTTCGGGGAAAACCGGAGATGGTGGCTAAGAAAGCTAAGCAGGCAAGTACAAGATGGACAAAATGCACATACAAATTGATTGACATGATCCCTCTCCCTCTCTCTTTGGCTAGTTGGCTAGTTGCACGATAAGCGGGAAAGCATATCAGGTAGGGAAAGAAAGGCTGCTCGATCTCCTGTAAGGCCAACCCTCAACGGCGAGCTCACCAGGCAATGCTATAAGTCCGATAGAAGTTCAAGGTTTCGTCTACTACGGACCAGGAAGCTCTTGGAGGAGCTAACATGAAATGAGAAATACATTCGTTTACAACAACTAATAAATAGATAGTGAACCTTTTGGTAGAAACTGAATGATCCCCTGGCTCGGGCAAGAAAAGGAAAAGGTAGTCGTACTCCTACTTTTTTCGTCGGACGATAGAAAAGTTTGAGCTGAAAGATTGAATCACACCTGGTAAGAAAGGTGGGCTTAGCAGGTTTCTCCAAATGTATAAACAAAAAGAGGAAGCAACCGGTCCTAAAGAGGATACCGATACCCATACATTCTAGCATGGAAGAACCTAGCTAAACCGGATCAAGGGTCCTAACTTAGTTCGACTGACCTTCTTTGGCTAGCCCCGACCCTTGTAACAAGGTCAACCCGTACGTGCTCTTTCCTTTCGTTTAGCGAGATAGCTTACCAGCTCTTTTGACTCATAGCAGCAGTATGAAAAGCGGAATCCTCATCCTGAGTCGAGTCCGCATTGCCATACGAATCGACATCGGCCAGACCAAGAGCTCCTATTTTTTCTTTAATGAAAGCGGATCTAACAGTTTTGATAAAACCAACCTCTTCTAAAGAAGAAGTCGCTCTGCCTTGTTCATCGTGGACATATGCAGCTCCCGCTTTATCTTTGCCTATCGTGAAAAGGAAAGTTCCCTCACAATAGGCCCTCCCAGCTCTCGAACGTCTTTCTATCAATCGAGAGAGGTATAAAATAGTACAACAAACCAACAAGACAAGAATGGACTCATAAGATTGGCGGTCAGGGAAAGGATTTCATTTGTGTTATCCGCCAAGGAAATGATCAAGGAATTCAGATCCTGAATAAAGTACTGTAGGCAAGCGAAGCTTTTGAAAATGAAAGCGTGTAGAACTCATATCCACTTTCTCTTTGTCTCCATGATTAAGTCTCTCTCAGGATGAAACACCTTGCATGTTCCATTTTGAAACAAAAAGGTAACCTCTTTGCTTGCAATTTACCACTACTCAACAAATTGTTCCTCAGGTCTGGCACATAGAACACTCCTGTTATTATCATTATGATTCCATTCACTTCTAGCTGTGAATTACCCTTTCCGGTTACAACCATGCTTGAAATTCCCAATGAAAATGTCCTAGCTTGTGACAGTTATAGCACTCCACTATGGCCTTGTTGAAGGTTTGTCTGCCTCGTCCCTTTCCTCTGCCTCTAAAGCTTCCACGACCTTGACTCCTTCCTCCAGCAGACTGCACAAGTGGACTCTCTATCGACATACTTTTATTATGACACACTTAGAAGATTGTTGCTTCTAGTTTTAACTAGTTTAGGGCATGACTCTGATACCAAATTGTTAGGAACAGAAAAAGAAAATTGGAAAGATCAGAAGAATTGGGAGAAATCTCTCATCCAATTGAAGAATGACTAAATCAAATCTAATTCAAATAACTAGATCAAATCTAATCCAAATAACTCAATCAAATCTAATCCTAACAGTTACCATATCTATTTGGTATCATATTTATGTCTCGTATCTATATCTCATTTTTA
>NW_019268600.1:556032-558876 GCF_002738365.1 Cucurbita moschata | reverse complement strand
CTCCATGAATTTAGTAGATCTTTTTAGGAGGAACAAATGACTATCGATAAAACTATACACGTACAAAATGTTTATACTATTGGTAGTACACTAGTTGTTTGACTAAATTAGAAGCTAGGACGCTACCGCCATCCTACAAATTCCCTGCAATTGTGAAGAAGTTACGTCATATGCATGGGACGCTACCGCCATCCTACAAATTCCCTTACAATAAGTACTAGATTGCTTTCTTTACACTTATAAATAAGTCTCCATGAATTTAGTAGATCTTTTTAGGAGGAACAAATGACTATCGATAAAACTATACACGTACAAAATGTTTATACTATTGGTAGTACACTAGTTGTTTGACTAAATTAGAAGCTAGGACGCTACCGCCATCCTACAAATTCCCTGCAATTGTGAAGAAGTTACGTCATATGCATGGGACGCTACCGCCATCCTACAAATTCCCTTACAATAAGTACTAGATTGCTTTCTTTACACTTATAAATAAGTCCTCTCTCTATGTGCTTGTTAGATTGTAGCAGTATAACTACCTAGTATTTGATCCCCGTACCTCTTCGCATGCTAAGCGAGCGCTCTACCATCTGAGCTAATTTAATAATAAATAGTTTTATTTTTGGAGATGCAGGGTATCGATCCCCGTACCTCTTGCATGCAAAGCGAGCGCTCTACCATCTGAGCTACATCCCCATGATATTTACATTATAAAACCCTAAATGTCCCATCATCAATAATAGTGAAAATAAAAAAATATCAAAATATTAATAACAAATAGTTTGGTTTGGTGATGCGGGGCATCGATAATTGTGAAAATGAAAAAATATAATAACAAATTAAATACTTTATTTTGGAGAGGCTGGTTATCAATCCCCGTACAACTCGCATGCAAAGCGAGCGCTCTACCATCTAAGCTATATCTCTACAATTTTTACGTCACGAAACCCTAAGCGTCTCGTCATGAATAATAGTGAAAAAATAGTAATAACGAATAGTTTCTTTTGGAGATGCGAGGTATCGATCCCCGTATCTCTCCCATGCTACATTCCCACTCCCATGCTACATTTCCACGATTTTACATAAAAAAACTCTAAACTTCCCATCATCAATGATATGAAAATGAAAAACTATCCCCGCTCATTATGTCGTAAATAAGGAAAAATTTAAAAGAACTAATATACTTAGTAATTGTTTCCTTTGTTGATGCATGGTATCGATCCAGTACTTCTCACATGGGATGCAAATGCTCAACCATCTAAGCTATATCTCTACAATTTTTACGTCACGAAACCCTAAGCGTCTCGTCATGAATAATAGTGAAAAAATAGTAATAACGAATAGTTTCTTTTGGAGATGCGAGGTATCGATCCCCGTATCTCTCCCATGCTACATTCCCACTCCCATGCTACATTTCCACGATTTTACATAAAAAAACTCTAAACTTCCCATCATCAATGATATGAAAATGAAAAACTATCCCCGCTCATTATGTCGTAAATAAGGAAAAATTTAAAAGAACTAATATACTTAGTAATTGTTTCCTTTGTTGATGCATGGTATCGATCCAGTACTTCTCACATGGGATGCAAATGCTCAACCATCTAAGCTATATCCTCAAGATTCTTACATCACAAAATCCTAAACATCTCGTCATCAACAATAGTGAAAATAAAAAAATAACGCTATTCATTATGTCATAAATAAGGAAAAATTGAATAGAAATAAAATAGTAATAACGAATAGTTTCTTTTGGAGGTATGGGGTAGTGATCCGATCCTCGTACCTCTCACATACTAAGCAAGCAATCTACCATCTAAGCTACATTCCCACAATACTTATATCAGAAAACCCTAAATGTCCCGTCATCAAGTGAAAATGAAAAAATATCTCCGCTAATTATGTCATAAATAAGGAAAGGTTGAATAGAAGTAAAATATTAATAACAAATAGTTTCTTTTGGAGATGCGGGATATCCCCTTACCTCTCGCATGCTAAATGAGCTCCACCATCTAAGCTACATCCCTACAATTCTTGCATCATAAAACCCAAAATTTTCCATCATAAGCTACATCCCCACAATTCTTGCATCATAAAACCCTAAATTTCCAATCATAAGCTACATCCCCACAATTGTTGCATCATAAAACCCTAAATTTTCCATCGTCAATAATATTGAAAATGAAGAAAATCTAGAGATGCAGGGTATCGATCCCCATACCTCTCGCATGCAAAGCGAGTGCTCTACCATCTAAGCTATATCCCCAAAATTCTTATGTCACAAAGCCCTAAACATTTCGTCATCAGTAATAGTGAAAATGAAAAACTATCCCGGCTCATTATGTCCTAAATAAGAAAAAATTGAAAAAAAAATAATATATTTAGTAATCGATTCAATCGGAGATTCAAGGTATTGATCCCCGTACTTTCCACATGGAAAATGAACGTTCTACCATTTGAACTACATCCCTACAATTCTTACATCAAAAAACCTTAAATGTTCCTTCATCAATAATTGTGAAAATGAAAAAGTATCTCTGCATATTATGTCATAAATAAGGAAATATTGAATAGAAATAAAATATTAATAATAAATAGTTTCTTTTGGAGATGCGAGGTATCGATCCTCGTACCTCTCGCATGCTAAGCGAAGCTACATCCCCACAATTCTTGCATCACAAAACCCTAATTTTTTCATCATCAATAATAGTGAAAATGAAGAAATATCGCTACTTAACCTGTCATGAATAAGGAAAAATTGAAAACAAATAATTTTCAATAATATATTTAATAACATAGTTTTATTTTGGAGATGCGTGGTATCTATCCCCGTACCTCTCGCAT
>NW_019268600.1:547390-555671 GCF_002738365.1 Cucurbita moschata | reverse complement strand
AAAAAAAATATCTACGCTCATTATTTCATAAATAAGGAAAGATGGAATCTCATTATTTCATAAGTTTAGTGATCGATTCATTTGGAGATGCAAGGTATCGATCTCCGTACTTTCCACATTGGAAGAGCGCTCTACCATCTAAGCTACATCCCCACGATTCTTACATTAAAGAATCCAAAAATCCTAAACCTCTCGTCATCAGTAATTGTGAAAATGAAAAATATCTCCGCTCATTATTTCATAAATAAGGAAAGATATAATAGAAATAAAATATTAATAACATAGTTTACATATGTGTCACTTGTGTTATTTTAATGTATTTATTTACTTGGTAAATGTCTTTCATACACTAGACCAAATGCCCTTGTTATACCACTTGAAACGTATGTATGAAGCCTTGGGATGGGATGTTAAGAAAGACTATGAGTATTAAGAGCATGGTGGTAAGTATAAAATGTCGAATATGAAGTTAGGTTGATTTCAAATATGAAGTCCTTGGATAATAAGAGATTTAGACATAGGGGCATTTCAAAAACTGAACTCAAAACCTCTTGCACCCCCAGTGAGAATCATACCACTAAACCAAATGCCTTTTCTTAAACACCCAATATTTTTAGCTTCTACTCAAATATATTTTTCTCTTAGTAGTTGGAGGGCTATAAAACGAAAAGTTGAATTGTTATGATATACAAGGGTTATCAAATAAACCAACAACCTAACAAAAGAAACAAACTAATCAATTTTGGTTGGATTGATTCGGTTCAGTTTATCAGTTTGTTTGATTTAATTTTTCTATTTTGCCTCGTATGACAAAAAAATAAAGTTGTATTGAATGCACCTTAGTTTCATTTATGACAAACTCATATGAAACATAATTGCATTAATAGTACTCAGAGTTGGAGTCTATAAGCATTTCATGAACTTCAGTGCAATTCATGCTTCATTAAAGATGAGATGAACTTTTGTAAGGTAAGGGGAACTTTAAATTACTTCATGTGTGGAGCTTCAATTACTATATGCTAGTTACAATCTTTAGGATTGACTAATTGGACACGAATTCATGGATTTAGGGAAATTTTTGTGTAATTATCAACCACAACTTATGTTTTCAAATTTTTAGGACATAATTTAGGTAGTTGTTTTTATGAGTCGTAAACTTGTTTCTTTGCATAATATGGATTTGGTTGAACTATTATTATCGATAAGATGGAGAAAGAAATTGTCTTTGAATTGACTAATAAACCTAGGTTCATAGTTGTTGTCTTTTAACTTGTGATTTTGCAAAAAGCTTAACTCATATGAACTGTCATGTCACAAGAACTTTTAAATCAAGAATACACCCTACACATCATTCAAGATGGCAATAAAATGGAGTTAAATTGAACGCACTTTAGTTTCATGTTTGGCGTGTTCAAGATAAAACATAATTGTGTTATTGATATTGAGTTTGGAGTCTATAAGAATTTAATGATCTTAAGAGAAATTCCTGTTTTATTAGAGGATACCAATTTTATTTAAGGTACTAAGAGTTCAAGAAGCTGGATTTGAATCTGGTCAAGGAACAGTAAGATTTGAAAGTTTTGAATTCTAGACAAAATTTGTACCTAATTATTTCTTTTTATGACTAATTATAAATTAAGAGAAAAATATTTTTGTAAAGATAGATTTATCTCTAAAGCTTTCATGACGAAACCATGTTTAGACTAGCAGTTTAAAGTCAGGAGATGTGGTCACAGGTGTGATTATTTTGGATGGGTTCGTAATAGAACTTACGTTTGAGATGAGGGAGCCTTCAAAGGTTGTGCACTCACAAATGCGGTTGTTATGTAGTGTTAGTCTGTCTTTGTGTTTGAGTCTTTTTGTACTTTTTTTTTTTTTTTGTAATTGTATCTCAAACATTTTTTTTTCTGTTTGGATAAATTTGAACAACACTATCTTATAATTTAATTTTATTTTATATTTAATGTTGTATTGTTTTCTCAATCTCATTTTAATTTTACAACATTTTCTTATTTTATATTAATTTACTTTTATTATTTGCTTTCACTCTCAATTTTAGTTTATATTTGAGTTTTGAACCCTTGAAATTTGGGATGTGACACGTTGGTACCATAGCAGCCAGATTTTAAATTATATAGATTTTTTCTTAGGATAAAGAGTCGTATATCTCTATGACTCAGCTCGATGTCACGTCTCTCCGCGACCAAGTAAGCAGTCTAACCCTATTTTGTAGTATATGATATGTTGTAAAACTTGTATGAATTTATTGTATGTTTTGATTTTGGTGGTAGTTATAAAATGTCCTTGGATGTTAAAGAGTGAATGTTAACTATATAAGACAAAAGTGGATCAACGTTATAGTGTCTAGATATGGTGAGGAGGAAAAGAGTGGTCATTAGATATCTGACTAGCCTTAGGAAAACAGAGAGTTGCCGTTGCACAGTGCGAAACATCTAATCCATGAAATTTTGGTACTAGAAATGAAGAAACTGGAGATGGTCCCCAAACGGGACCATTTCGAATCGCAATTTCTTTGGTTTCCTGGCAGCGTCAACCAGATTAACCCTACAGCGTGACAATCCTTGAGCTTCCACTCCTCTGTGGTCATGGTATCCAGCTTCACCCCCAAAATGGGTTCCTGAATATATTTCTCGTATAGATAATCTTCAATCTGCATCTTCTAGAAACTGATATCGAATCCATCAAACTTTTCAATTCCAGTCTTTGAACTTTCCATCTTCACAGATCGTGGTGAATCTCTCTTCGCTCTGATACTAGTTATTAGAATCACACAACAGCGCACACACTTGATCTAAATGAACACAAAGAACATGATAGAGAAAATGTAAGAAGAAATATTGACCAATGGTTTTGTATTAATGACCTTAGGTATGCAAAGAGAGGATATGGAGAATGAAAAATGTACATTTAGGAAGCACTGACTAATGAGTATACATATTATTTCAGTTTATTATATATAGCTTCACTATATGTAACCGCCTACTATATATAATTATTTAGTATATATTTCTCTATCACATTTTTACTATAAATCTTCAGCCTTTATATCCAACATTCTAGAGCCCAAATAGTCAGGGATTGACATCCTGCTAGAACACAAAGTCATTTACATGTCCCTAGCAAAATGTCTAGTAGTAACGGAGTCTAACCCAACGATCATTCAAACAAAAATCCATCAACCAAGAGGGGTGAAAATGATGACGATAGTACAGTTGAGAAAGAATCTTAGCCATGATGAATCTACACTTGCTGCCATTGTTGTATTTGAAAAGGGGGAGATCAAGTGTGCCAACCTCAACAAAATTTTTATTGCCACTAGATGAACACCACGAGCTAAAACAAGAAGGTCAGATATTGGGTTTAACCCCACCAAGAGAGATCAATCACAAGATTAGTTTTATGTCACCTACCACAAATAGATGTCATACAGCTCAGCTTGAGCTAGTTGAATTCTACAAATAGCAAAAGGGTATGTTCACAGTCGGGTTTATTTGACCTGCAAAGGCTCTTGTCAGTAATCACTCAAATGCTTGGCAAAGACACCAAGCCAACACCTCTACTAAAGAAGAGAGACAAAAAAAAAAAAAAACCACTAAAGCAACACATGTTCACGCAGAAATACCATCCAGACGGATGAAGAGAAGGGTCGACCACGATAATTTCAAAGAAAATAGAGAGTTATGATAAGTTAAGGTCAGATCAACTTTGAGTTCAAAGCAACAAGAACCAAAGACTGATTCGAAAATTCTATGGACTAGTCAAAGTTGTCCACAAGATTAGGAAGACATCATATAGGATGCAATTGCTCCTATGGATACAGACTAACCCTGTTGTCCACATCAGTAACTTGAAACGTTATTATTCCGACCAAGAAAACATCAAGTAAAAGCAGGTGGTATGACGTCATGCAAAGAAGAAATTGTTTCAAGCGAAGAAAGTAGGAAAGACACGAACAGAGAAGACTTGAAGAGTTAAAAAACCGAGAAGTGATTTTCAAAAGTTCCTAGGAGGTTGGAAAAGACTCCTCAATACTGAGATCAGCTAGAAGCGCATCACGAGACCTAAAGTCAGCCTCATCCTACAACATTGAGTTTATGAAGAGCCGGTTGATAGAGATATTGACAAATTACTTTTAGCTTATAACATTGCTTTATTTGAAACTATTTTTAACGTATTTCCTCGCTCACGTTTTCTAAAATATTTCTTCTAAACGTGATTCGAGCATACACTGCTATTGTTCATTCAGTCTAAATTTTGCATGGTTGACTTGTTTATCTGATTAGAACAAATGTCACATAATGATTGTCTCACTACTGCAAGAGTGCGATTGTGACACTTGAAATCTATTCAGTTGTGGGCCGCATTTTCTGACTAGTTACGTGAGTTTGGCATAGGGCATACGTGTAGCTTGAAAAAGAAATGGTTGGATGCGGACAGTGAATAAGGGTTGGGCTAGTGAGTCTTAAATTTGGGTTCATTTGAAAAATTTTGGTTCGTTTTTTAGTTCAAACGAACCCAAATTAAACCTACTAGTTCCTTCTTCCTTGCACGACTCACTCCTATTCTCTATTCTACCTCTTCTTGCTCTTTGAAACTTCTTTAAAGGCTATTGTTCACCGATTATTTGGGAGCATCTTCCTTAAATGGATTGTGACCACAAATGACCTATGTAGAAAATTTGTACCCTCTTTCCTAAAACCTTTAGCAGACAACATACCTAAAACAGGTGCGCTGACCAGACTACGCTACACCTCGTCTCACCCCCCCGGAGCATATGGATCCACCCAATCGATGAACACTCAAACCAAACTCGCCCATCCTTTTTGACACAGGGACGCGAGAACCAATCCGAGTAATCTACAGTGGGGAGACCCCTTAAAGCAATAAGCAAGAATGGCTAGGTTGATAGCAGGGTTAAAGAAAAGGTGAGTATGAAAAGACGTATCGCGTAACTGTCCCTGTAAGCAGCTTCATTCTTTCTTGATCTATGATCCGACTTTATGAAAAAAAATCATTCTTTCAGCTGAAAGTGTGACTGTTGGGTATGGATAAGCAGGACCTCTTGGTTTGGGGATAACCGGAGATGTTGGCTAAGAAAGCTAAGCAGGCAAGTATAGGACGGACAAAATGCACATACAAATTGATTGACATGATCCCTCTCCCTCTCTCTTTGGCTAGTTGGCTAGTTGCACGATAAGCGGGAAAGCATATCAGGTAGGGAAAGAAAGGCTGCTCGATCTCCTGTAAGGCCAACCCTCAACGGCGAGCTCACCAGGCAATGCTATAAGTCCGATAGAAGTCCAAGGTTTCGTCTACTACGAACCAGGAAGCTCTTGGAGGAGCTAACATGAAATGAGAAATACATTCGTTTACGACAACTAATAGATAGCAAACCTTTTGGTAGAAACTGAATGATCCCCTGGCTCGGGCAAGAAAAGGAAAAGGTTGTCGTACTCCTACTTTTTTCGTCGGACGATAGAAAAGTTTGAGCTAAAAGATTGAATCACACCTGGTACGAAAGGCGGTCTTAGCAGGTTTCTCCAAACGTATAAACAAAAAGAGGAAGCAATTGGTCCTAAAGAGGATACCGATACCCCCATACATTCTCGCATGGAAGAACCTAGCTGAACCGGATCAAGGGTCCTAACTTAGTCCGACTGACCTTCTTTGGCTTGCCCCCGCCCTTGTAACAAGGTCAACCCGTATGTGCTCTTTCCTTTCGTTTAGCGAGATAGCTTACCAGCTCTTTCGGCTCATAGCAGTAGTATGAAAAGCGGAATCCTCGTCCTGAGTCGAGTTCGTATTGCCATATGAATCGACATCGGCCAAACCAAAAGCTACTATTTTTTCTTTAATGAAAGCGGATCTAACAGTTTTGATAAAACCAACCTCTTCTAAAGAAGAAGTCGCTCTGCCTTGATCACCGTGGACATATGCAGCTCCCACTTTACCTTTGCCTACCGTGAAAAGGAAAGTTCCCTTAATAGGCCCTCCCAGCTCCCGAACGTCTTTCTATCAATCGAGAGAGGTATAGAATAGTACAACAAACCAACAAGACAAGAATGGACTCATAAGATGGGCGGTCAGGGAAACTGTTAAGGATATTTAGTAATAAATTATAGTTTACCATATATATTTTATTTGATATTTTATCATAAGACAAATATCTAATATTTGCCTTATTACCATAGGTATCTTTCCATTTATTGTTATTTCCATTTATTACTATTTCCATATGTTTGTCATTTATTTGATTATAAATAAGATAAATTTCACACCATTTAGGTGTGGTGGATTCAGCAAACATTCGCAGAAACGATTTCATTTGTGTTATCCGCCAAGGAAATGATCAAGAAATTCAGATCCTGAATAAAGTACTGTAGGCAAGCAAAGCTTTTGAAAATGAAAGCGTGTAGAACTCATATCCACTTTCTCTTCGATTCGTAAACTTCGGATCTGATCTTCCTTTCCTCTCTGGGTGATTGAGAGACAATTTAGGCCTAGCGTGCATCCGATTCGGTCAACAATAAGGTACAAAGCAGATTGATTAAATGGACTTGATGTTCCATTATCGTTAGGTCGAAGATCTCTACTAGGTTTAGTGCACTTTGGTAGTTGTGAATGTTGCCGTAATCGAATGTCTTTCTCATTCGACATTCTCTCTTACCAAGCACTTATACTCGCCAGGGTTAAGGAGACAGTCTGTGAGCTAATTGGGTTTCGAGATTGCGTATACGCGAAAAGAGCTCGCTTTCGAATTTCTCCTCGGGCGTTTTGTGCCCGATTCTGGTTCAGGAAAGGGTCTGATCTCTTTCATTGGAGCACATTGATGCCGAAGGAGTCTTCAGAACCGGTTGAGGGGCTATGATGACTTCAAGCTATTCAAATAACATTACTGATACTACAAAGAAAGGGTATCTAAGTCATACTACTGGAATAGCTTTTTCATAATAATTATCTCGATATATGATACAAAAAACCTGCCATGACTGATAAGGTAAGGGGTTTCAAAAGACAAAAGAATTACAATTTTACGTGTGATAGAAAAGGAGACTACCTTCTTGACCACGGATACCACTTATTGCCCATTGACTTTTGGAGGGCACTCCGAGAATTGAACTCGAGACCTCTTGCACCCAAAGCAAGAATCATACCACTAAACCAAATGCCCTTATAATAGACCATATATTAAGTTGTTTCTGTTATGTATCATCATTATTTCATTTATTATTTTGTTAATGAAATCCATGAGCAATTATTATTATATCTTTTAGATCTAGACTACTGTTAAATTATTTACATAGGGTTTACGATAATTACTGTAGAGAGAAGAAAAAAGAATAGAAGTAGTGTAAAAAGATAATTAATGTAGAGAGAAGAAAAAAGAATAGAAGTAGTGTAAAAAGAATAAAAGTTATGTTCTAAAAAATTATGTAGAGAGAAGAAAAAAATAAAAGTAGTGTAAAAAGAATAAAAGTTATGTTCTAAAAAATACTGTCGAGAGAAGAAAAAAAAATAGAAGTAGTGTAAAAATGTGATAGTTCATGCTTCATTAAAGATGAGATGAACTTTTGTTAGGTAAGGGGAACTTTAAATTACTTCATGTGTGGAGCTTCAATTACTATATGCTAGTTACAATCTTTAGGATTGACTAATTGGACACGAATTCATGGATTGAGGGAAATTTTTGTGTAATTATCAACCACAACTTATGTTTTCAAATTTTTAGGACATAATTTAGGTAGTTATTTTTATCAATAGTAAACTTGTTTCTTTTCATAATATGGATTTAGTTGAACTATTATTATTGATAAGATGGAGAAAGAAATTGTCTTTGAATTGACTAATAGACCTAGGTTCATTGTTGTTGTCTTTTAACTTGTTATTTTGCAAAAAGCTTAACTAATATGAACTATCATGTCACAAGAACTTTTAAATCAAGAATATACCCTACACATCATTTAAGATGGCAATAAAATGGAGTTAAATTGAACGCACTTTAGTTTCATGTTTGGCGTGTTCAAGATAAAACATAATTGTATTAATGATATTGAGCCTAGAGTCTATAAGAATTTAATGATCTTAAGAGAAAATCCTGTTTTATGAGAGGATACCAACTTTATTTAAGGTACTAGGAGTTCAAGAATCTGGATTTGAATCTAGTTAAGGAACGGTAAGATCTGAAAGTTTTGAATTCTAGACCAAAACTTATCGTTGAGATGAGGGAGCCTTCAAAGGTTATGCACTCACATATGGGGTT
>NW_019268600.1:543403-547327 GCF_002738365.1 Cucurbita moschata | reverse complement strand
GTTATTATTCCAACCAAGAAAACATCAAATAAAAGCAGGTGGTATGACGTCATGCAAAGAAGAAATTGTTTCAAGCGAAGAAAGTAGGAAAGACACCAACAGAGAAGACTTGAAGAGTTAACAAACCCAGAAGTAATTTTCAACAGCTCCTAGTAGGTTGGAAAAGACTCCTCAATGCTGAGATAAGCTAGAAGCGCGTCGCGAGACCTAAAGTCAGTCTCATCCTACAACGTTGAGTTTATGAAGAGCAAGTTGATAGAGATATTGACAAATTGTATAAGGGCAGATGTCGCAGTCATGATTGGCAAAGGCGTGTTGCCTGTGGCTGCATGTTAGATGTCTCAGCTATTCTTGTAAACAATTTGTGGTTCATGGTGGCATGCTCATTCCAAACCCCTTTTACTTTCTTTCATCTTAGATAGGCCTTTACTATTATTGTTGTGCCAATACGGGGTGTATGATTAGTCCTCAAAATCATATCTACACCCATCTGGACTAAAATGTCCCAAAATGTACTATAGGAGAACGTGACCAGTTGTTGTTTCTTCACTTGTAGCTTATAATATTGCTTTATTTGAAATTGTTTTTAACGTATTTCCTTGCTCACGTTTTCTAAAATATTTCTTCTAAACGTGATTCGAGCATACACTGCTATTGTTAGTTCAATCTTAATTTTGCATGGTTGACTTGTTCATTGGATTAGAACAAATGTCACATAATCATTGTCTCACTACTACATGAGTGCGATTGTGACATTTGTCTTCCGTTCAGTTGTGGGCCGCATCTTGTGACTAGTTACGTGAGTTTGGCCTGGAGAATACGTGTAGGTTGAAAAAGAAATGGTTGGATGCGGACTGCCAATAAGGGTTGGGCCACGGAAGGTTTGTTTTTTTTTTACCACATATGGACTTTGGGCTAGTGAGTCTTAAATTTGGGTTCGTTTGAAAAATTTTGGTTCATTTTTTAGTTCAAACGAACCCAAATTAAACCTCTTAGTTCCTTCTTCATTGCACGACTCACTCTTAATTAAACCCAAATTAAGCATACCAGGTAGGGAAAGAAAGGCTGCTCGATCTCCTGTAAGGTCAACCCTCAACGGCGAGCTCACCATGCAATGCTATAAGTCCGATAGAAGTCCAAGGTTTCGTCTACTACAGACTAGGAAGCTCTTGGAGGAGCTAACATGAAATGAAAAATACATTCGATTACGGCAACTAATAGATAGCAAACTTTTTGGTAGAAACTGAATGATCCCTTGGCTCAGGCAAGAAAAGGAAAAGATAGTCGTACTCCTACCTTTTCCGTAGGACAATAGAAAAGTTTGAGCTGAAAGATTGAATCACACCTGGTAAAAAAGGCGGGCTTAGCAGGTTTCTCCAAACTTTTAAACAAAAAGAGGAAGCAACTGTTCCTAAAGAGGATACCGATACGCATACATTCTCGCATGGAAGAACCTAGCTGAACCGGATCAAAGGTCCTAACCTAGTTCGACTAACCTTCTTTGGTTGGCCCCCACCCCTTGTAACAAGGTCAACCCGTACGTGCTTTTTCCTTTCGTTTACCGAGATAGCTTACCAGCTCTTTCGGCTCATAGCAGCAGTATGAAAAGCGGAATCCTCATCTTGAGTCGAGTCCGCATTGCCATACGAATCGACATCGGCCAAACCAAAAGCTCCTATTTTTTCTTTAACGAAAGCAGATCTAACAGTTTCGATAAAACCAACCTCTTTTAAAGAAGGAGTTGCTCTGCCTTGATCACCATGGACATATGCAGCTCCCGCTTTACCTTTTCCTACCGTGAAAAGAAAAGTTCCCTCACGATAGGCCCTCCCAGCTCCCGAACGTCTTTCTATCAATTGAGAGAGGTATAGAATAGTACACCAAACGAACAAGACAAGAATGGACTCATAAGATGGGCGGTCAGGGAAGTGATTTCATTTGTGTTATCCGCCAAGGAAATGATCAAGGAATTCTCTATACACGGCTGAGAGATGACCGTATTGTTGCACATCTTTAATAAAGTACCGTAGGCAAGCGAAGCTTTTGAAAATTAAAGCGTGTAGAACTCAGATCCACTTTCTCGTCGATTCGTAAACTTCGGATCTGATCTTCCTTTCGTCTCCGAGTGACTGAGAGAGAATTTAGGCCTGGCGTGCATCCAATTTGGTCAACAATAAGGTAAAAAGCGGATTGATTAAATGGGCTTGAAGTTCCATTATCGTTAGGTCGAAGATCTTTACTAAGTTTAGTGCACTTTTGTAGTTGTGAATGTTGCTGTAATCGAATGTCTTTCTCATTCGACATTCTCTCTTACCAAGCACTCATACTCGCCAGGGTTGAGGAGACAGTCTGTGGGCTAATTGGGTTTGGAGACTGCGTATACGCGAAAAGAGCTCACTTTTGACTTTCTCCTCGATGTTTTATGCCCGATTCTAGTTCAGGAAAGGGTCTGATTTCTTTCATTGGAGCACATTGATGCTGAAGGAGTCTTCGAAACTGGTAGAGAGGCTATGATGACTTCAGGCTATTCAAATAGCACGACTGATACAATAAAGAAAGGGTTTCTAAGTCACACTAGTGGAATAGCTTTTTCATAATAATTATCTCGATATATGATACCAAAAACCTGTCTAAGACTGATAAGGTAAGAGGTTTCAAAAGACAAAAGAATGACAATTCTATGTGTGATAGAAAAGAAGATCTTCTTTTTTTTTTTAGTGTGCGCGGTTCGCCTTTCTTCCTGACCACGGATAGGCTATGGGGCTTTGCTCTTCGGACCTTTAGAATACCACATTAAGGTGACAGGATTCAAACATATGGCTCTCTGAAACTTCTTCATCGGTTATTTGGGCGCATCTTTCTTAAAAGGATTGTGACGACAGATGACCTATGTGACGACAACGGACAACATGCCTGCCTTCCTGACCACAGATAGACTACGGGGCTTTGCACTTTGGCCCCTGAGAATACCACATCAAGGTGACAGGATTCGAACCTATGGCTATTTGGGCGCATCTTCCTTAAAAGGATTGTGACAACAGCGGAAAACATAATGAAAAGTTCCTAGAAAGAATACAATTGAACAATTTGTGTAATAATGCTCTTTTTGACTTTTTGAAGTCCGACTCGAGACAATGAAAAGTTCCTAGAAAGAATACAACTGAACAAAAGTTCCTAGAAAGAATACAACTGAACAAAAGTTCCTAGAAGAATACAACTGAACAAAAGTTCCTAGAAGAATACAACTGAACAAAAGTTCCTAGAAAGAATACAATTGAACAAAAGTTCCTAGAAAGAATACAATTGCACAATTTGTTTTGACTTAGAAGTCCGAGACGATCTTTATTCTGTCAAGAATATGTTTCATTCTCTATACTCATCTTCTTGGTTCAATGTTTAAAAACCACATTTTAAATCATATTATCTTGATCGAACTTGAGACCTCTCAAGGTCAAAACGATAATCATACCACTTAGACCAAATGCCTTTGTAATAGATCTATAATTCTTAGTTGCTAGTCTATATATGAAATTTATATAAGTAGAAGCTGTGCATTGCCACGCATTCCTTTAGGTTAGGCCCCATTGATAACTATCTTTTTTTTTTTTTTTTTTTGGATGGGCATTCCAAGAATCAACTCAAGACCTCTTGCACCCAAAGCAAGAATCATACCACTAGACCAAATGCCCTTATTATGAAATATATATTAAGTTGTTTATGGAATGTATCACAATTATTTAATTTATTTTCTTTGTTAATGAAATTCATGAGCAATTATTAGACATATATCGTGGAGTACACAAGTAAATGATATTAAAAGAGCATTATCATTAAATGATAATACACTAGGTTGCTGCTTAATTGCTTTCTCTGAGGCTCATCTTTTGAGAAATGAACATAGGGGCACATTCCGAGAATTCAACT
>NW_019268600.1:523860-536941 GCF_002738365.1 Cucurbita moschata | reverse complement strand
GTGATGAGCATTTTCTCCCGTATCTTGGTTTCGCTAACTAAAGTTTTCCAATAACTCCCAAACTTCATTACCTTATATAAACCTCTTGGGATAAGGATTCATATAACACTTCATAAAATAAGATCTATTGATGAATTTCATAGCATTTAAAGGTCATCTAGGTCATGAACCGAAGGTAAATTACCTTAGGGGCATTATGGTCATTTTGCACCGTTTCTTTGTTTACCTACTTATCCTTATCCAATGACCACAAAATTTCATATCTAACCTCAGCATACTATAATATGCTTAGTATTAAAATTTGATAGGCAGCGGAGCTCATATAGTAGGTTATTTTAATGTTACTTAAATCTCGAGCTATTTAATCGGTTCAAGGTCTTAACTCACGGTTCTTTGGGTTTCTCTTTCATATATCCTTAATTCATACTTGGTTTAGGGTTCATATGAAAATCCAAGCGATTTCTACAAGTATTTCTTAACAAAAAGTCAAAGGTGGCTACTTGCCTCGTCGTCGATGTTTGGGACGTCCATTCTTAAGCTTCCAGTATCTGAATTACTTCATATTTCCTTCCACATACTCCTTATTGTGTCTATTTTCTGAAACCATAAGATTTTCTAGGAGAATCGATCTGAAATGGGGCTAAAATTGAGAAAACCTGAGAAAAGGTAAAATTTTGAGTTTTCTTGGATAGTTCAGTTGAACTGGCCATATCATCGTTCTCTTCCTCTGAACAGGAAGAAAATGCGCATTTTTCGCGTCGCCGCCATCTGAAACTCGACCTGTACAACCACATTTACAGCGTTTCTCTCCTCGATTTCTTTGTGAAACTTAAAGATGGGTATTACAAGGTAGGGCTAGGGATTGATTTGATACCTTCTCGTGGATCGTAGCCTAAGATATTCGCTTCAAAAGTTCATCCAAAATATGATTTATCACTGGAGATAAAACAAATGATTTCTTATTGGGTAGCCGATTCTAGGGGTTTCAAGGCCCTATTTCTTCCTTGAACCTCTTCCATATCCTTTCTTCAGGCTAAAGGAATTTGTTTGGAGGAACGTCTTTGAGTGTAAGACCTTAATTTCCAAAAATCATTCTCGGTATGCAACTCACTCGAAACGCTAGATTTTCGATGTCTTGGATAACTTGTTCTACGATGTTTCATCTCTCGATTCCTTCATCAAGTTTACTCAATTTCTTCCTCTGAAGCTAGAGGAATCCTTAATTTGAAGGAAAAGAGATCGTAGATAGGAATTCGACTCTTATCCCCAATTTAATTTCTAAACCTATTTCCTTCAATTCGACATGCTCTCGAGGTTATTTTTCTTTGTGGTCTTCTATGGAAGCATTCCTTGGAGGTGCAGAAACTGATTGGAATCATTCTTGCTCGATGAATCATCATGTATCCTCGAATTGGATTTTCAAGTTTTTCTTGAAGTTCTTCAATGGCTGATTGAATTGGGGGAATGGTTTCTAGGCACTTTCAGCACTCTATTCCTTCATAGAACTTGTGGGTAATCTTGTTGAGAAACGGTAGGAATAAGTTTGAAGAGAAATGGTGGAGGATTGCTCTCGAATTTGGAAGAAATCTGAGAGTAGGAGACCCATAATCTAAACGCTTATTGTCTTCGATTTGAGGATCGACCTTTCTTGATTCTTATTTCGTATTGTTGCTCCTACTTCAGACTTTATAGGAGGAGCTTAAATTGACATTGAGAGCTCCAGATTCTTCGTTATTTAGAACATTGAAGAGAAATAGTGGAGGATTTCTCTCGAATTTGGAAGAAATCTGAGAGTAGGAGACCCACAATCTAAACGCTTATTGCCTTCGATTGGGGGATCGACCTTTCTCAATTCTTATTCCGTATTGTTGCTCCTACTTCAGACTTAATAGGAGGAGCTTAAACCGACATTGAGAGCTCCAGAATCTTCGTTATTTAAAGATCGAACTTTCTAGATAATTTTTCGGAGATATCAACTCCGATCATATCCTTACCGACCTTGGCTTTGAATACTAGTCGTTGGATGTGATGATCTGTGCGTATTCGTTCTAGATCATATCAAATTTTGGAAGAGATCCGACAGTTGAAATTTAAGTTCGAAAGATTTTGCTCGGATGGTCACGGTAGATTCTCTGATTCTAATTAGAGTAGCATTTATGTAATTATCCATTCTTCTAGAGGTATTTTCGTAATTTGCCACTTTTTGAATATTTTATTATTATTTTTCTCCAAAAATCTATAATTTTTCTACAAATTCCTCGTCGCTTTTTTGATCATTTCTCACTGATTTTGAATCTTGAGATTCCTTCAAGATAAGGAATTACAAATCCGTAAAGATTCTTGATAATTGATAAAATGACTTTTTTTCCTTTTTCATTTACTTTTTCCTTTCCAATCATTTTCAAAAGGCCTTTAACTCCTTGAAATCACTTGTTAGGGTACACGAGTTACTTGACTAAGTCCCTTGTTCTTGCTTAATCCTTTAATTTTTTTTTCCTTTCTATCCTTTGGGTCTTTCATGAGTGGCTTATTCTTATGGGAGCTAATTTCCTTCATTTTTGGGGTGTTACATATACATACCCGTTACAAATATAAAATAAGAAGCAGACTCAAAAGAAGAACAAAAAATACTAGATTAAAAATAGAGGCTAGTCCATGGCCCACACTCCAAAGTCCACTCTCATCCACGACCAACTCTTAGTTATTTGAAAAAAAAAATGATAAACATGGAGTGAGTAAAACTTAGTAAGTAACCTACTAGTAGGTTCTTAATCGCAACCTTAAGCTAAGATATTACTTTTTGTTATGTTTTCAGGATCTTAGAACTTAGAGGTCATCGTGTCATGTATCATATATTGATCCTGAAAACCTTCCCCGAAAATAACCTTCAATTTTCTCCCCATGAACACATGAGTGGTGTCGTCATAATCATGTAGTCCTACTAGTAAATCGTGGTGCAGGACATCTCGTTTAACAGATGGGAAAGGTAGGCCTATCATAACATCTAGCTCATGATACATTTTGCAGGACATCCTACCTAAAGAGGAATAGGGGCCTTTTAGTACACATCGTAATGCAGATAATGGTTACTTATGGGTATGGATCCTAGCAACTTATTTAGCATGTTATTCACATAGTTCTAGATACTTGGTATATGGATTATTGATGAACCTAGGTTTATACATAATGTCATGGGTTAGGCTTTAGGAGTTGAGGTTTTAACTTAGGAAAACATTAGAGGGTAACCTAACGTGGACTAATTCGTGTGAAAACCTACTAGCACTTTGAGGACCTCTTTCCTTCACCAAACTAAACTTATGGGTAAACTTATTTAGAAGGTGCAGAAACAAGTTTGGAAATGAATAGTGGACTATAGTTCTTGAATTCGAGGTAAACCCATGAACACGACACCCCAAAACAAAAAACTTGTATCTCTCGATTGGGTACTCGATTAAGCTTGCTTTTTCCCTAATAGTCTACCCTAATTCATAATTTATAGACAGATTTTCCACTACCATTGAAACATCTAGAATTTCTATAATTTCATTCTTGAATTTTCTGAATCTTCTGCCAGAAAAGTCTTCTCCGAGCCTTCCTTTTTTAAGCACCTTGTAATTCTTATTCTATAAAAAATTTAATGATTCGAGAAGTTTATAAAAATTAGAAAAAGTACCATTTTCTCAATGTTTTTTCAATTTTACTTGTTCTTTGCTTCTAGATACAACCTAGTAGGGATTATACACTGTCTCTTATTGGAGACCTTGAGTGTTGCAAATTCTCCTCTCCTTCGAAAACTTTCAGTCATCGAAAGTGCTTATTCTAAAATAGGTCAGGGTACAAGGTTCTTATTTGCCTTCTGTTTCCCAAGTGTCTTCTTCTACTCTATGATTCTTCCATAGGACCTTAACAAGATGGATTTCCTTGTTTCTCAATCATTTGACTTTCTTGTCTATTATTTAAATCGGGTCTTCTTTATACGTTAGGTCATCTCTCAAGAAGAGAGTTTCATGAGTCAGTACGTGCGAACGATCTAGGGTATACTTCCGTAGTAAGGATACATGAAAGATATTATGTACTGTAAACAAGTTTGGGCATTGCCCGATTCTATAGGCCACAGATCCAATCCTTTCTAATATCTCAAAGGGACGGATAAACCTAGGGCTTAGCTTCCCCTTTTCACCCTACCTGAGCACCCCTCTCATTGGGTGCTACCTTTAGGAATATATGATCCCCTACCTACAATTCCATGTCCTTGCGCCTTAGGTCTGCATAGCTTTTCTCTTGGCTTTGTGCGGTTTGTATCCTAGCTTTAATCTTCTGGACTGCGGCGTTGGAAATTTGCACCAGCTCTGGCCCAATAGTTGTCGTTTGCCCCCCTTCTTCCCAAAGGATAGGGGATCGAAATCTTCATCCATAGAGAACCTCGTATGTGGCCATTTGTATGGTGGCTTGGCAAGTATTATTATAAGCGAATTTCATAAGGGGTAGGTACTTATCCCAACTTCCTCCAAAATCCATCACATATACCCTCAACATGTCTTCCAATATTTGCTTGAGCATTTCTGTTTGACCATCTTTTTATGGGTGGAATGTCGTACTACAACTGCGTACCCAATGCCTTTTGTTGAATTTTCCAAAAGCGAGATTTAAATCTAGCATATCGGTCTAATACTATTGCATTTTGTTGAATTTCCAGAAGTGTATCCAATACCTTTACTGATGAATATTCATTTTTAATGTTAGCAAGAGTAGCTTAGTTGGGAGATTGTTAGACTGAAAATTTGAAGGTCACACGTGTTTTATCCCTGTTCAACTCACCTAATACAAGTTGATTATGTGACTATACAATCTAAAAACATAACTTGCTTATTCAATCTAAAATTAGTGGTTATTTCTTTTTTAAACATAATGAATTATCGGAAATACTTTTACTTATGAATTTTCATTTTTAATATTAGCAGGGATAGCTCTGTTGGGAGACAGTCAGACTGAAGATTTGAAGGTCACGTGTTTGATCTCCACGTTCAGTGCACCTAATTCTAGTTGCATAACTCAACTATTCAATCTAAAATTAGTCATTATTCCTTTCTAAAATCTCAATGAATTATCGGAAATACCTAACGTGTTCTAGTTCACCGCACCTTATACAAGTTGGATAACTTGAATATCTTATTAAAAATTAGTGATTATTTCTATTTAAAATTTCAATGAATTAGCGAAAATACCTTTACTGATGAATTTTTATTTTTAACTATAGTGTGGATAGCTCAGTTGAGAGAGCGTTAGATTGAAGATTTGAAGGTCTCGTGCTCGATCCACGTTAACCACACATGGTTCACATTGCACAATTTGACTATTTAATCAAAAATTAGTGATCATTTCTTTCTAAAATTTCAATTAATTAGCGGAAAGATCTTTACATCAAAACTTTCATTTTTAATGTTAGCGAGGATAGCTCAGTTTGGAGAGCGTCAGATTTATTTGAAGGTCATGTGTTCGATCTCCCCGTTAACCGCACCTGTTTCTATTTGCATAACCTGACTATTCAATAAAAAATTAGTCATTATTTCTTTTTAAAATCTCAATGAATCAATGAAAATATCTTTACTGATGAATTTTGATTTCTAATGATTGCGGGGATAGCTCAGTTAGGAGAGTGTCAGATTGAAGATCTAAAGGTCATGTGTTCGATTCATGTTCACCGCATGTGGTTTGTGTTGCACAATTTGACTATTCTTTAAGAGTTCACCGCATCTTCTATCCTCATGACTTGCTCTAATGCGGTCGTTCTTCTAACACAGATGACACGTCCAGTTGTCGAGATTGGTAATGTAAGTTTGTAACCCATCCATTGAGGTTCTTGGAATGATTCTATAGCTTATCATTTCCATGTTGGGAGTTGGATCATGGGTCTTGGGCGAAGGAATCCTTTATTTACCGCCCTTCGAGTTGAAGGAAGTGTCATAAGGCTAATTTTTTTTCAATTTTTTTTATCTATTTTATTGATTTTTTTTTAGTGATTTTATTTGATTTTATTTCAATTTGGTCAAACTCACTCACGTGCTCATCTCAATCATTCCAGTCTTGTTGGCGTTCAATAAGAGAGACCTTGGAAATAACCTGTAACTATTCAACTGGATTATCACATTAACAATTTGAATCAAATAAAGTGGCATTAACCATTTGAATCACCTCAACCCCACTTGTTGAACTTGACCAAATGTCTATAACATAACACTAACAAAGGTAAAAAGTAACACTAACAAAGGTACAAAGTTCATAAAAGTCTTTTTAATCTAAAATACCATTGAACTTGACCATTATAGTGCCTCTCAAACGTAGGTAAAGTTTAAATTTGGGTCTCCTTGTCAAACTCACTCGGGTGCACATCTAAACCATGATGGCGTTCAACAAGAGAGACCTCGAAAATAGCCGGATTATTGCATCAACCATTTGAATCACCTCAACCCCACTTGTTGAAATTGAAACAAATATCTATTACATAATACTAACATAGGTACGATGTTCATAAAAGTCTTTTTAATCTAAGATACTATTGAACTTGACCATTACAGTGCCCTCAGAATGAGGTAAAGTTTAAATATAATTGGTGACAAAAGATGAAACTATAAAATAGAAAGAAATAAGAAAATAATATTCAATTTCAGAGAATCAAACCAGAATCTCCTAGGTGAAAGCCAAATATCCAAACCGTTGGACAACAATGAATTTTTGGTGTAGTTGTCCTAAAGTCTTTTGTCTAATCGCTGAAGAGTTTTACTATGATGTTTTGAGTAATGTCTAACTCTTCGACACGTCCTTTCATGTGTGTGATAGAGTTCTCAAAGTTACCGCGATGTTTCGAGCTGTTCGATCATGTGGCTCTTTCTTCAAAAGGGTCAACATCAAACGTCAGGTCTTTGATTGGCAACTCATCCAGAGGAGCGTCGATTGCATCGATTCCAACAACAATCTTCCCATGAGTTTATGGTGCATGACCCATTTTTTATACCATTCACCTTCGAGTGCCACCATAGTTTTGCATCGTCCATGAGATGCATTGCGACCAATGTAACTCTTAGGTCCTATGAGCAAGTTCCAATAACCTTCAAGTATTGTTCTACGTCAAAAATAAAGCTTTTTAATTCCTTAGCATCCCGGTTTCCCTTTAAGGGGTTGTATTTTCCTCTGTAGTATTTTCATCTGTCGCTTCTATATCATTATTTTCATCTGCCACTTCTGTATCATTATTTTCATCTGTCGCTTCTATATCATAGAGTCGGTAAGCTTTTGACTCTTCACTAACTACCAGCACAACATAACTCAAACTCTTATCATCTAGCTTAGTTCTCTGAGATGCCTCCTCTTTTTGTCTCTAAATCAACTCGAGCTCACAATATTGTTTTTCTTCCTTCCGCTGTAGCTCCAGAACTAATCGTCGTTGTGCTTTTTCTACCCTTCTTCTTTTCTTTTCTAGCATTTTATCTAGCTCTTCTCTCTCTTTTCGTGCTTGTTCTTCTTTTTGTCTTGTAGCAGTAAGAGCGGCTTCTTTCTCTTTCTCAAGCTGCACATCAACATCAACAAACAACTTCGTGCGACCTTCCTCTATTCTCCTCTGTATTTCTAATTTAGTCACTTCAGAGTTTTGCCTTTCTCCAACCTTCTTCTGAATTAGTTTTTCCATCCTCCTAGCTGCATCTTCTTCTGAATTAGTTCTTCCATCCTCCTAGCTGCATCTTCTTCTAACTTCTTCAACTTTGCTTCACGTCTTTTCTTCTCTTCTTCCTCTTTCTTAAGCTTCTCTATGGAATGATTCCGATCAGTGGATGCACAACTAGGACTGAAACTGAACAATTTGGGGAAAGGAGATAACGAGGAAGACCTACTTCTGCGTTGGCGGCTGAGGGAACTTAAACGGCTGCTTCTCTTGGAATGGGTAATGGAATGATAGGGGGAAGGACTTGGGTCCCTTCTGCTTCTCTGACTATGGCGATAGGAATTGGAGCGGTGAGTGTATGACAGAGACCTTGAACCACTTCTCCCCATAAGTTTCAATTGAGTTTGAGTGGCTGCTACAGGCTGAGAAATAGCATGTAATACGAATATTCGATTCAAAGACATCTTTGTCTCCATGATTAAGCCTCTCTCAGGATGAAACACCTTGCATGTTCCATTTTGAAACAAAAAGGTAACCCCCTTTGCTTGCAATTTACCACTACTCAACAAATTGTTCTTCAGGTCTGGCACATAGAACACTCCTGTGATTATCATTATGATTCCAATCACTTCCAGTCGTACATTACCCTTTCGGGTTACAACCATGCTTGACATTCCCATTGAAAATGTCCTAGCTTGTGACAGTTATAGCACTCCACTATGGCCTTGTTGAAGGTTTGTCTGCCTCGTCCCCTTCCTCTGCCTCTAAAGCTTCCACGACCTTGACTCCTTCCTCCATCAAACTGCACAAGTGGACTCTCCATCGACATACTTTTATTATGACACACTTAGAAGACTGCTGCTTCTAGTTTTAACTAGTTTAGGGCATGGCTCTGATACCAAATTGTTAGGAACAGAAAAAGAAAATTGGAAAGATCAGAAGAATTGGGAGAAATCTCTCATCCAATTGATGATTAAATCAAATCTAATTCAAATAACTAGATCAAATCTAATCCAAATAACTCAATCAAATCTAATCCTAACAGTTACCATATCTATTTGGTATCATATTTATGTCTCGTATCTATATCTCATTTTTATTTTTGTGACTCTGAGATATTTTGCTTTTATAAATAGATATCTTCACGAAAATAAGTTTAATTTATGTTGAGATGGAGAATAAAAATTGACACTTAAAGGACGTTGATACTTGGGACTTTGATTCCTCTTAGTGTGAAGCTTGCATCTTGCAATTACTTGGGTAGAGAATGTGTTTCACTTAAAATTCACTCAAGAGAAAATAATCAAATAACGAACCATATTTGAGAGAGGATAACTTTTTTTTTTTTTTAATCTTTGGGAAACAAGAAAGAATAAAAATTAAAACATGGCATGAATGACATCTTCTTGAATCTTTGTTTTATTCTCCTAAATGTATATAAAAAAAATCTTATATATTTTTAGATAAAAAACTTTAAGATTACCTATTTAATAAAACTCCATCCAAACTTCTACTCATAAATTTAATTATTATTTGTATACAATTGTTAATATGTAAGAAAATACATGTACAAATGTTTATACTATTCGTAGTACACTAGTCTCGGTTGTTTGACTAAAACAATGCAACCATTGTCCAAACTAAAGAATTTGATTCGAAGCTATCTCCTAATAGAGGGAGACTCAATTAGACTTTGTTGTAAGATTCGACCCTATCAATTTGAATAGCGTTCTCCAACTATAAATATTGAACTCTAAAGTATTCACGAGCAAAGTAAGTTTGTTGAAACTATCTATAAAAGTGTTCCAAAGTGAGTCGTGGAGAAGATTTGCCTTAAAATCTAGTTCCAATTAAGGATGTCAATGATAAAGAAGTGCAAGCTGTTGGAAGGTTTGCCGTGGAAAATTTCAGAGGTGGTAGATATAATTTAATCTACAAGCGTGTGGTGGTCTTTTCAGTCCCATATAGGCTTTGACCCCAAATTTTATATTATTGTGATAGAAGCTATAAATGACAACAATATTCATTGGTCAGATATTGCAATTGTGAAGAAGTTCCGTCATATGCATGGGACGCTACCGCCTTCCAATAAGCTCTTATCATTTGGAGGAATCTTTTAAGGAATTCATCAAATTCCCTCTCCACTACAAGTAGTATAAGCTCTTATAAGTTCCGTCATATGCATGGGACGCTACCGCCATCCAATAAGCTCTTATCATTTGGAGGAGCTCCTATCTCTTTAAGGAATTCATCAAATTCCCTCTCCACAAGTAGTATATATATCATATATCAAATTCCCTCTCTACAAGTAGTATATATATCATATATCAAATTTCCCTCTCCACAAGTAGTATATCATATATCAAATTCCCTCTCTACAAGTAGTATATATATCATATATCAAATTTCCCTCTCCACAAGTAGTATATCATATATCAAATTCCCTCTCTACAAGTAGTATATATATCATATATCAAATTTCCCTCTCCACAAGTAGTATATATATCATATATCAAATTCCCTTTACAATAAGTCCTCTCTCTATGTGCTTGTGGGACATTAGTCAGCCATAATGATATAATAATCCTTTTATAAGTATCTTTTCTTTTTCTCTCGTACCCACCTTATATCAAATTCCCTTTACAATAAGTCCTCTCTTTACAATAAGTCCTCTCTCTATGTGGACATTTTTGTTTTTCTCTCGTACCCACCTTATATCAAATTCCCTTTACAATAAGTCCTCTCTCTATGTGCTTGTGGGACATTAGTCAGCCATAATGATATAATAATTCTTTTATGCAGGGTATCAATCCCCGTACCTCTCGCATGCTAAGTGCGCTCTACCATCTAATTTCTCCCTTTTGGAGATGCAGGGTATCGATCCCCGTACCTCTCGCATGCTAAGCGAGCGCTCTACCATCTGAGCTACATCCCCACAATTTTTGCATCACAAAACCCTAAATTTTCCGTCATCAATAATAGTAAAAATGAAGAAATAGAAAAGAAATAATATATTTAATAATAGATAGTCTTATTTTTGGAGATGCGACGTATCGATCCCCATACCTATCGCATGCAAAGCAAATGCTCTACCATCTGAGCTACATCCCCATGATTTTTATATCATAAAACCCTAAATGTCCCATCATCAATAATAGTGAAAATAAAAAAATATCAAAATATTAATAACAAATAGTTTGGTTTGGTGATGCGGGGCATCGATAATTGTGAAAATGAAAAAATATCGCTACTCATTATGTCATAAATAAGGAAATATTAATTGAAATAAAATAGTAATAATGAATAGCTTCTTTTGGAGATGCGAGGTATCGATCCCTGTATCTCTCCCATGCTACATTCCCACGATTTTACATAAAAAAAACTCTAAACTTCCCATCATCAATGATATGAAAATGAAAAACTATCCCCGCTCATTATGTCGTAAATAAGGAAAAATAAAAAAAACTCTAAACTTCCCATCATCAATGATATGAAAATGAAAAACTATCCCCGCTCATTATGTCGTAAATAAGAAAAAATTTAAAAGAACTAATATACTTAGTAATCGTTTCCTTTGTTGATGCATGGTATCGATCCCAGTACTTCTCACATGGGATGCAAACACTCAACCATCTAAGCTATATCCTCAAGATTCTTACATCACAAAATCGTAAACATTTCGTCATCAACAATAGTGAAAATAAAAAAATAACGCTATTCATTATGTCATAAATAAGGAAAAATTGAACAGAAATAAAATAGTAATAACGAATAGTTTCTTTTGGAGGTATGGGGTATCGATCCGATCCTCATACCTCTCGCATGCTAAGCAAGCAATCTACCATCTAAGCTACATTCCCACAATACTTATATCAGAAAACCCTAAATGTCCCGTCATCAAGTGAAAATGAAAAAATATCTCCGCTAATTATGTCATAAATAAGGAAAGGTTGAATAGAAGTAAAATATTAATAACAAATAGTTTCTTTTGGAGATGCGGGATATCCCCTTAACTCTCGCATGCTAAATGAGCTCTACCATCTAAGCTACATCCCCCGAATTCTTGCATCATAAAACCCTAAATTTCCCATCATAAGCTACATGACCACAATTCTTGCATCATAAAACCCTAACTTTCCAATCACAAGCTACATCCCCACAATTGTTGCATCATAAAACCCTCAAATTCCCATCATAAGCTACATCCCCACAATTGTGTATCGATCCCATACCTCTCGCATGCAAAGCGAGTGCTCTACCATCTAAGCTATATCCCAAAAATTCTTTTGTCACAAAGTCCTAAACATCTCGTCATCAGTAATAATGAAAATGAAAAACTATCCCGACTCATTATGTCCTAAATAAGAAAAAATTGAAAAAAAAATATATTTAGTAATCGATTCAATCGGAGATGCAAGGTATTGATCCCCGTACTTTCCACATGGGAAATGAACGCTCTACCATTTGAACTACATCCCTACAATTCTTACATCAAAAAACCATAAACGTCCCTTCATCAATAATTGTGAAAATGAAGAAATATGGCTACTCAACCTGTCATGAATAAGGAAAAATTGAAAAGAAATAATTTTCAATAATATATTTAATAACATAGTTTTATTTTGGAGATGTGTGGTATCTATCCCCGTACCTCTCGCATGCAAAGCAAGCGGTCTACCATTTGAGCTACATCCCCACGATTCTTATGTTACAAAATCCTAAATGTCTCGTCATCAATAATAGTGACATGAAAAACTATCCCTACTCATTATGTCGTAAATAAGAAAAAATTGAAAAGTAATAATATATTTAGTGATCGATTCATTTGGAGATGCAAGGTATCAACCCCGTACTTTCCACATCAGAAGTGAGCGCTCTACTATCTGAATTACATCCCCACGATTCTTACATCAGAAAACCCTAAACCTCCCGTGAAAAAAAATATCTACGCTCATTATTTCATAAATAAGGAAAGATGGAATCTCATTATTTCATAAGTTTAGTGATCGATTCATTTGGAGCTGCAAGGTATCGATCTCCCTACTTTCCACATCGGAATCGAGCGCTCTACCATCTGAGCTACATCCCCACGATTTTTACATTAAAAAATCCTAAACCTCTCGTCATCAGTAATTGTGAAAATGAAAAATATCTCCGCTCATTAACATAGTTTACATATGTGTCACTTGTGTTATTTTAATGTATTTATTTACTTGGTAAATGTCTTTCATACCACCAGACCAAATACCCTTGTTATACCACTTGGAACAAGTGTATGAAGCCTTGGGATGGGATGTTAAGAAAGACTATGAGTATTAGGAGCATGGTGGTAAGTATAAGATGTCGAATAGGAAGTCCTTATGTAAGAAGAGATTTAGACATAGGGGCATTTCAAGAATTGAACTCAAAACCTCTTGCACCCCA
>NW_019268600.1:518178-519623 GCF_002738365.1 Cucurbita moschata | reverse complement strand
ACCAAGAGAGATAAATCACAAGATTAGTTTTATGTCACCTACCACAAATAGATGTCATACAGCTCGACTTTTGCTAGTTGAATTCTACAAATAACAAAATGGCATGTTCACAGTCAGGTTTATTTGATCTGCAAAGGCTCTTGTTAGTGATCACTCAAATGCTTGGCAAAGACACCAAGCCAACACCTCTACTAAAGAAGGGAGACAAAAAAAACCACTAAAGCAACACATGTTCACGCAGAAATACCATCCAGACGGATGAAAAGAAGGGTCGACCACGATAATTTCAAAGCAAATAGAGAGTTATGATAAGTTAAGGTCAGATCAACTTTGAGTTCAAAGCAACAAGAACCAAAGACTGGTTCGAAAATTCTATGGACTAGTCAAAGTTGTCCACAAGATTAGGAAGACATCATATAGGATCCAATTTCTCCTATGGATACAGACTAACCCTGTTGTCCACGTCAGTAACTTGAAACGTTATTATTCCGACCAAAAAAAACATCAAGTAAAAGCAGGTGGTATGACGTCATGCAAAGAAGAAATTGTTTCAGGCGAAGAAAGTAGGAAAGACACCAACAGAGAAGACTTGAAGAGTTAACGAACCGAGAAGTGATTTTCAACAGCTTCTAATAGGTTGGAAAAGACTCCACAATACTGAGATCAGCTAGAAGCGTGTCGCGAGACCTAAAGTCAGCCTCTTCCTACAACGTTGAGTTTATGAAGAGCTGGTTGATAGAGATATTGGCCAAGGCGTGTTGCCTGTGGCTGCATGTTAGATGTCTCATCTATTCTTGTAAACGATTTGTGGTTCATGGTGGCATGCTCATTCCAAACCCCTTTTACTTGCTTTCATCTTAGATAGGCCTTTACTATTATTGTTGTACCAATACGGGGTGTATGATTAGTCCTCAAAATCATATCTACACCCATCAGGACTAAAATGTCTGAAAATGTACTATAGGAGAACGTGACCAGTTGTTGTTTCTTCACTTTTAGCTTATAACATTGCTTTATTTGAAATTCTTTTTAACGTATTTCCTCGCTCTCGTTTTCTAAAATATTTCTTCTAAACGTGATTCGAGCATACACTGCTATTGTTCTTTCAGTCTAAATTTTGCAGGGTTGACTTGTTCATTGGATTAGAACAAATGTCACATAATCATTGTCGCACTACTTCAAGAGTGCGATTGTGACACTTGAAATCCGTTCAGTTGTGGGCCGCATCTTCTGACTAGTTACGTGAGTTTGGCCTGGAGCATACGTGTAGCTTGAAAAAGAAATGGTTGGATGCGGACTGCGAATAAGGGTTAGGCCACGGAAGGTTTTTTTTTTTACTACATATGGACTTTGGGCTAGTGAGTCTTAAATTTGGGTTCGTTTGAAAAAATTTTAGTTTGTTTTTTAGTTCAAACGAACCCAAATTAAACCTACTAGTTCCTTCT
>NW_019268600.1:508680-517423 GCF_002738365.1 Cucurbita moschata | reverse complement strand
TTTTGAAAATGAAAGCGTGTAGAACTCATATCCACTTTCTCTTCGATTCGTAAACTTCGGATCTGATCTTCCTTTCCTCTCTGGGTGACTAAGAGACAATTTAGGCCTGGCGTGCATCCGATTCGGTCAACAATAAGGTACAAAGCGGATTGAATAAATGGGCTTGAAGTTCCATTATTGTTAGGTCGAAGATCTCTATTAGGTTTAGTGCACTTTGGTAGTTGTGAATGTTGCCATAATCGAATGTCTTTCTCATTCGACATTCTCTCTTACCAAGCACTCATACTCACCAGGGTTGAGGAGACAGCCCATGAGCTAATTGGGTTTCGAGCTTGCGTATACGCAAAAAGAGCTCGCTTTCGACTTTCTCCTCGGCGTTTTGTGCCCGGTTCTGGTTCAGGAAAGGGTTGATCTCTTTCATTGGAGCACATTGATGCTGAAGGAGTCTTCGGAACCGATGGAGAGGCTATGACGACTTCAAGCTATTCAAATAGCATGACTGATACTACAAAGAAAGGGTATCTAAGTCACACTAGTGGAATAACTTTTTCATAATAATTATCTCGATATATCATACCAAAAGCCTGCCTGATGACTGATAAGGTAAGGGGTTTCAAAAGACAAAAGAATGACAATTCTACGTGTGATAGAAAAGGAGATCTTTTTTTTTTTTCAGTGTGCGCGGTTCGCCTGCCTTCCTGACCACGAATAGGCTATGGGGCTTTGCACTTCGGCCCCTGAGAATACCACATCAAGGTGACAGGATTCGAACCTATGACACTCTGAAACTTTTTCATCAGTTATGAAAAGTTCCTAGAAATAATACAATCGAACAATTTGTGTAATGCTCTTTTTGAAGTCGGGCTCGAGACGATCTTTATTCTTCCAAGAATATGTTTCATTCTCTATTCTCATGTTCTTGGTTCAATGTTTAAAATTCACATTTTAAATTATATTATCTTGCTTAATTCATTTTGATATAAATATTGTTGGGGTGAGAATCAAATTTATCTTTTTTTTTTGTTATTTTTTTCCTTTCAAAATTGTGCTTGTAGTCCATTTTTTTTTTTATTATTTTTTTCCTTTCAAAATTGTGCTTTTGTTTTCTTTTGGAGGGGCATTTCAAGAACTGAACTCTGTTTTCTTTTGGAGTTTTGTTATTTTTTTCCTTTGCACCTAATGCAAGAATCATACCACTACACCAAATGCCTTTATAGTGGACCATATATTTTGTTTATGAAATGTATCATTATTATTTCATTTATTGTCTTTGTTAATGAAATCCTTGAACAATTATTATTATATCTTTTAAATCTAGACCGCTGTTAAATTATTTACATAGGGTTTACGATAATTACTGTAGAGAGAAGAAAAAAGAATAGAAGTACTGTAAAAAGATAATTATTGTAGAAGGATAATTACTGTAGAGAGAAAAAAAATTACTGTAGAGAGAAGAAAAAAAGAATAGAAGTAGTGTAAAAAAATAATTACTTAGAAAGATAATTAATGTAGAGAAGAGAAGAAAAAAGAATAGAAGTATTGTAAAAAGAATAAAAGTTATGTTCTAAAGAATAAAAGTTATGTTCTAAAAAAGATAATTACTGTAGAAAGATAATTACTGTAATTATAGAAAGATAATTAATGTAGAGAAGAGAAGAAAAAAGAATAGAAGTAGTGTAAAAAGAATAAAAGTTATGTTAAAAAAGAATAGAAGTAGTGTAAAAATAATAAAAGTTATGTTCTAAAAAAGATAATTACTGCAGAGAGAAGAAAAAAAGAATAGTAGTGTAAAAATTTGATGGTTCCATTTTTTAGGCTCATCTTTTGATGAATGAACATAGGGGCATTCCAAGAATTGAACTTGGGACCTCTCACACCCTAAGCGAGAATCATACCTTAGTTTCATTTATGACAAACTCATATGAAACATAATTGCATTAATAGTACTAAGAGTTGGAGTCTATAAACATTTCATGAACTTAAGTGCAACTCATGCTTCATTAAAGACAGATAAACTTTAGTTAAGTAACTGGAACTTTAAATTACTTCATGTGGAGCTTCAATTACTTTATGTTAGCTACTATATTTAGGATTTATTAATTGGACACGACTTCTTGGATTTAGGGGATTGTTTTATGTAATTTTCAACTACAACTTATGTTTTCAAATTTTTAGGTCATAATATAGGTAGTGGTTGTATATTATGGATGAACACTAGAATTTCTATCCCGTTCACCACAACTACTCTATTNCTCTATTCTGCCTCTTCTTGCTCTCTGAAACTTCTTTAAAGGCTATTGTTCACCGATTATTTGAGAGCATCTTCCTTAAAAGGATTGTGACCACAGATGACCTATGTAGAAAATTTGTACCCTCTTTCTTAAAACCTTTAGCGGACAACATACCTAAAATAGATGCGCTGAACAGACTGCACTACACCTCGTCTCACCCCTCCGGAGCATATGGATCCACCCAATCGATGAACACTCAAACCAAACTCACCCATCCTTTTTGTCACAGGGACGCGAGAACCAATCCGAGTAATCTACAGTGGGGAGACCCCTTAAAGCAACAAGCGAGAATGGCTAGGTTGATAGCAGGGTTAAAGAAAAGGGGAGTATGAAAAGACGTATCGCGTAACCGTCCCTGTAAGCAGCTTCATTCTTTCTTTATCTATGATCCGACTTTATGAAAAAAATCAGTCTTTCGGCTAAAAGTGTGACTGTTGGGTATGGATAAGCAGGACCTCTTTGTTCGGGAAAAACTGGAGATGGTGGCTAAGAAAGCTAAGCAGGCAAGTATAGGATGGACAAAATGCACATACAAATTGATTGACATGATCTGATATGAACCAAAAGACATCATTCATACTATATACTTCAATGAAGATGTGAAGAAAATGTTGTTAAAATTATCAAAAGAGGTTGCAATTCATGTTACATTGAAGAAGAATAAAGTTTGATTGTTGTAAATTTTAGGTGGGTTACAACTTAGAGTTATTATATTTTATTATTGTATTTCAAGACTTTTAATTTACTTTAGGTTACAATTACATAATGGTTAATTATAGCCATTAAGTATGAATGTTACAATNCTTTTAAATCTAGACCGCTGTTAAATTATTTACATAGGGTTTACGATAATTACTGTAGAGAGAAGAAAAAAGAATAGAAGTACTGTAAAAAGATAATTATTGTAGAAGGATAATTACTGTAGAGAGAAAAAAAATTACTGTAGAGAGAAGAAAAAAAGAATAGAAGTAGTGTAAAAAAATAATTACTTAGAAAGATAATTAATGTAGAGAAGAGAAGAAAAAAGAATAGAAGTATTGTAAAAAGAATAAAAGTTNTATAGCCATTAAGTATGAATGTTACAATTTTGGAATGCCTTTAATAGTTTCATTTTGAGGCTATATAAAGCCATGTATGTTGTATTTGTAAGGTAGACTTGGAAAATATAGTAAAAGAAGCATTTGTGTTCTTCTTTAGCCAATGGCTATTTGCAATTCTATGTGGTTTAGGTTGCATGTAGAATCATTCAAGCTCGACATGATCAATCTTGCTTGTGAAGTGATTCGAATCTCAAACAAGTGTTTGAGATATTTGATCAACAAGAATCATTCAAGCTAGACATGATCGATCTTGCTTGTGGAGTGATTCGAATCTCAATCAAGTGTTCTTGCCTTGAGACAATCGATCAACAAGGTAATCCGAATCTTATTCCCCTTGTATTGATTCCTTATCATATCATGATCTCTCTCCCTCTCTCTTTGGCTANAGGAGTTTAAACTACTTCCATTGTAATTTCAATCACTCCACAATGATTACAAATTTAGGGTTGGCTACTTGGACATCAATTATCAACTTTAGGTTATAATTTAGGTAGTAGCCATTATAATATTAATGAGCATAAAAGCTACAATTCTTCCATGGACCATATGTGTTATAGTTAAATGAATATATATATATTATGTATGTCAAGNGCTCTTGGAGGAGCTAACATGAAATGAGAAATACATTCGTTTACGACAACTAATAAATAGATAGTGAACCTTTTGGTAGAAACTGAATGATCCCCTGGCTCGGGCAAGAAAAGGAAAAGGTAGTCGTCCTCCTACTTTTTTCGTCGGACGATAGAAAAGTTTGAGCTAAAATTGAATCACACCTGGTAAGAAAGGCGGGCTTAGTAGGTTTCTCCAAACGTATAAACAAAAAGAGGAAGCAACCGGTCCTAAAGAGGATACCGATACCCATACATTCTCCCATGGAAGAACCTAGCTGAACCGGATCAAGGGTCCTAACTTAGTCCGACTGACCTTCTTTGGCTAGCCCCGGCCCTTGTAACAAGGTCAACCCGTACGTACTCTTTCCTTTCGTTTAGCGAGATAGCTTACCAGCTCTTTCGACTCATAGCAGCAGTATGAAAAGCAGAATCCTCATCCTGAGTCGAGTCCACATTGCCATACGAATCGACATCGGCCAAACNAGCTACAATTCTTCCATGGACCATATGTGTTATAGTTAAATGAATATATATATATTATGTATGTCAAGGTTTGAGTAAAGCACAAAGTAGTAAGGAACACCATTGTCAACTCTAAAGCCACCCACAACTCATGATGGAGACCGATGAAAAATATTTTAACATCCTTTGGCATCAAGATATAGGAAAGATGAACGCCGTCAAATTGGAAGCTTTACCTGTCTTAAGAGTCACAATGAGAACTCTAATCAAGCTGGAGCCTTGGACTAGGCAAATTGTTTAGTGATTGTTGAAATGGATGACTTCGAAGTCGTGTCAGGAATGAACGTCTTGCTGAAACACAAAGTCAGTTACATGCCCCTAGCAAAATATCTAGTAGTAATGAAGTCTAATCCGACGATAATTCAGAAAAACATCCATCAACCAAGAGGGTTGAAAATGATGTCGATACTACAGTTGAGAAAGAATCATAACCATGATGAATTTATGCTTGCTGCTATTGATGTAATTGAAAAGGGGAGCTCAAGTGAGCCAACCTCAATAGAAACCTTGTTGCCACTACATGAACACCACGACGCAAACATGGTCAGAAAATGGATTTATCCCCTCCAAGAGAGACAAAAACAAGGTCAGATACTGAAGAAGGGAGACAGAAACAAACCACTGAAGCAACACATGTTCACAAAGAAATATCATCTAGACGGATGAAAAGAAGGGTCAGTCGGAAGCGTCAACCACAATAATTTCAAGAAAAATAAAAAGTTCATATAAGTTAAGTTCAGATAAACTTCGAGTTCAAAGCAACAAGAACAAAAAACTGGTGTGAAAATACTATGGACTAGTGAAAGTTATCCATAAGATTACGAAGACATCACATAGAATCCAATTGCTCTTATGGATGCGGACTAACCTTGTTGTCCTCGTTAGTAACTTGAAACGTTATTATTTCGACCAAGAAGACATCAAGCAGAAGCAGGTGGTATGACATCATACAAATAAGAAAAAGTTTCAAGTGAAGAAAGTAGGAAAGACATGAATAGAGAAGACATGAAGACTCAACAAACCGAGAAATGATTTTCAACAGCACCTAGTAGGTTGGAAGAGACTCCTCATTATGAGATCAGCTGGAAGCGCATTGAGAGACCAAAAGTCAGCCTCATCTAATAAATTGTGTTGGGGCAGATGTCACAGTCATGATTGCCCAAGGCGTGTTGCCTGTGGTTGCATGTTGCATGTCTCAACAATTCTTGTAAACGATTTGTTGTCCAAGGCGGTTATTTGGGCAATGTTATTGTTTACCGATTATTTGGGCGACACGCCTTGAGCAATCATGACTGACACAATTGGCTAAGACATTTGTTGTCCAAGAGACACCTCTTATGAGGTCATGATTGGCTAAGACATTTAAAAAAGTTTTACCTAGGGCAACTTCTATCACAATCCTCTTCTCGCTCTCTGGAACTTCTTTAAATGTTATTGTTCACTAGTTATTTGGGTGCATCTTCCTTAAAAGGATTGTGACGATAGATGACCTAGATAAAACTTCTATTGGTAGATCAGTGCAATAGAGAATCTGTGTCCCTTTCCTGAAACCTTCAGCGTACAACATAACAGAGAGTTCGTAGAAAAAATATCATAGAACAATTTGTGTAATGCCTTTGAAGGTAGGCTCGAGGCTCTATCTTATCTCCCAAGAATATGGTATATTCTCTATTCACATAGAAATTCTGCAATAGAAAGTGGTACCCTCGTCTTCTTTTACAACACATTCTCAAGTCCTCATGTAATGTTTTGAAAGTGGTACCCTCATCTTCTTTTATAAGACTATCTCGGCCTTCATGGAATGATTATGCTATGTTGATTCTTAGAGAAGGGAGTAGGAGTAAGAGTAGATGACTCTTTATGGTCCAAGTCCCGAAAAAGTAAGTCTTTATGTCAAGAAAGGAGAGGAATCCTCGTAGTTTCCAAGATTTGAAGAGAATCATACATACACAAATTTCCTTTGTTTGTTTATTCTTGTTGTTTCCTCTTTTTAATTAACATGTTATAAAGACACTGGTAAATTATAATTAAATATAGCATCTTTTTTTTTTCTTTTTTTCTTTCCCAATATCCTTGTGAATTACTTCTTGGTTCAAGGTTTAAAAAACCTATTTCAAATCTTATTATATTGCATGCTTCAATTTGATATAATTGTTAGAAAGCAAATCAAGATGCGTAAGTGGATTAAATCGGTAAGCAACTTCAAAAAGAGAACAATGAGTGGCAAACATTGGTCCCAAGGCTTAATATTCTTACAAATAATAGCCTTAAGCAATGCTTCTAATGTTCTATTAACCACCTCAGTTTGCTCATCAATATGAAGATGACATGTAGTTGAAAACAATAATTTGTTACCCAATTTATGACTTGTTGAAAACAATAATTTGTTACCCAATTTATGACTTAATATTCTTATAAATAATAGCTCTAAGCAATGCTCCTAATATTTTATTAACCACCTCAGTTTGCTCATGAATCTCAGGATGACATGCAGGTGAAAACAATAATTTGGTACCCAATTTATCCACCATACTTTCCAAAAGTGACTTAAAACTTTAACATCCCTATCTTTTTTTGTGTGCAGCAAACATTGGGAACATTGACTACAAAACTTATAAACATCGTAATTCATGGCAAAGGTCATATGGATTGTGATGAGCATTTTCTCTCATATCTTGGTTTCGCTAACTAAAGTTTTCCAATAACTCCCAAACTTCATTACCTTATATAAACCTCTTGGGATAAGGATTCATATAACGCTTCATAAAATAAGATCTACTGATGAATTTAATAGCATTTGAAGGTCATCTAGGTCATGAACCGAAGGTAAATTACCTTAAGGGCATTATGGTCATTTTACACCATTTATTGGTTTACCTACTTATCCTTATCCAATGACCACCAAATTTCATATCTAACCTCAACATACTATAATATGCTCAGTATTAAAATTTGATAGGCAGCGGAGCTCATATAGTAGGTTATTTTAATGTTACTTAAATCTCGAGCTATTTAATCGGTTCAGGGTCTTAACTCATGGTTATTTGGGTTTTTCTTTCATATATCATTAATTCATACTTGTTTTAGGGTTCATATGAAAATCAAAGCAATTTCTACAAGTATTTCTTAACAAAAAGTCCAAGGTGGCTACTTGCCTTGTCGTCGACTTTTGGGACATCCATTCTTGAGCTTCTAGTATCTGAATTAATTCAAATTTCCTTCCACGTACTCCTTATTGTGTCTAGTTTCTGAAACCATAAGATTTTCTATCAGAATCGGACTAAATTGGGTTTAACATTGAGAAAACCCGAGAAAATGTCAAATTTTGAGTTGACTTGGACAGTTCAGTTGAACTGGCCATATCATCGTTTTCTTCCTCTGAACAGGAAGAAGATGCGCATTTTTCGCGTCGCCGCCATCTGAAACTCGGCCTGTACAGCCACATTTACAGCATTTCTCTCCTCGATTTCTTCGTGAAACTTAAAGATGGGTATTACAAGGAAGGGCTAGGGATTGATTTGATGATACCTTCTCGTGGATCGTAGCCTAAGATATTCGCTTCGAAAGTTCATCCAAAATATGATTTATCGCTGGAGATAAAAACAAAGGATTTCTTATTGGGTAGCCGATTCTAGGGGTTTCAAGGCCCTATTTCTTCATTGAACCTCTTCCATATCCTTTCTTCAGGCTAAAGGAATTGGTTTGGAGAAACGTCTTTGAGTATAATTCTTATTCTATAAAAAATTAAATGATTCGGGAAGTTTATAAAAATTAGAAAAAGTACCATTTTCTCAATGTTTTTTCAATTTTACTTGTTTTTTGCTTCTAGATACAACCTAGTGGGGATTATACACTGTCTCTTATTGGAGACCTTGAATGTTGCAAATTCTCCTCTCCTTCGAAAACTTTCGGTCATCCAAAGTGCTTATTCTAAAATAGGTCAGGGTACAAGGTTCTTATTTGCCTTCTTTTTCCAAAGTGGCTTCTTCTACTCTATGATTCTTCTATAGGATCTTAACAAGAGAGATTTCCTTGTTTCTCAATCATTTGACTTTCTTGTCTATTATTTGAATCGGGTCTTCTTTATCCGTTAGGTCATCTTTCAAGAAGAGAGTTTCATGAGCCAGTACGTGCGAACGATCTAGGGTCTACTTCCGTAGTACGAATACATGAAAGATATTATGTACTGCAGACAAGTTTGGGCATTGCCCGATTCTAT
>NW_019268600.1:508487-508626 GCF_002738365.1 Cucurbita moschata | reverse complement strand
TAGTACGAATACATGAAAGATATTATGTACTGCAGACAAGTTTGGGCATTGCCCGATTCTATAGGCCACAGATCCAATCCTTTCTAATATCTCAAAGGGACGGATAAACCTAGGGCTTAGCTTCCCCTTTTTACCCTAC
>NW_019268600.1:497359-507947 GCF_002738365.1 Cucurbita moschata | reverse complement strand
GTGTTTGATCTCCACGTTCACCGCACCTAATTCTAGTTGCATAACTCTACTTTTCAATCTAAAATTAGTCATTATTCCTTTCTGAAATCTCAATGAATTATCCGAAATACCTAACGTGTTCTAGTTCACCGCACCTTATACAAGTTGGATAACTTGAATATCTTATTAAAAATTAGTGACTATTTCTATTTAAAAATTTCAATGAATTAGCGAAAATACCTTTACTCATGAATTTTCATTTTTAATGTTAGTGTGGATAGCTCAGTTGGGAGAGCGTTAGATTGAAGATCTGAAGGTCTCGTGCTCGATCCATGTTAACCACACATGGTTCACGTTGCACAATTTGACTATTCAATCTAAAATTAGTGATCATTTCTTTCTAAAATTTCAATTAATTGGCGGAAATATCTTTACTTAAAAACATTCATTTTTAATGTTAGCGAGGATACCTCTTTGGGGAGCGTCAGATTTAAGATTTGAAGGTCACTTGTTCAATCTCCACGTTCACCGCACCTGTTTCTATTTACATAACCTGACTATTTAATAAAAAATTAGTCATTATTTCTTTTGAATCAGCGAAAATATCTTTACTGATGAATTTTCATTTTTGATGATTGCGGGGATAGCTTAGTTGGGAGAGCGTCAGACTGAAGATTTGAAGGTCACGTGTTCAATCCACGTTCACCGCACTTGGTTCATGGCACCTTATAATTTAGTTGATTATTATTTCTTTTTAAAATATAATGAATTAGTGGAAATAGCTTTACTTATGAACTTTTATTTTTAATGTTAGCAGGGATAGTGATTATTATTTCTTTTTAAAATATAATGAATTAGTGGAAATAGCTTTACTTATGAACTTTTATTTTTAATGTTAGCAGGGATAGCTCAGTTGGGAGAGTGTTAAACTAAAGATTTGAAGGTCACGTGTTTAATCTCCATGTTCACCGCACTTGTTTCCATTCGCATAAGCTGACTATTCAATAAAAAAAATTAGTATGAATTAGCGTAAATACCTCATTGGTTGATTAAGTTGCATAACTTTATTCAATCTAAAATTAGTTGATTATATTTTAGATCTCATGAATTGTTTAGATCTTTGAATTGTTACAATGATTTAGGTTGTCAATAATTTTATAGACAAAGGAAATAAGAAAAAAAAAACTAAATAGAGATGGAAATACAGAATACTGTTAACCGATAAGAGAAAAAAAATGAAAGTAAAGATAAAAATGGAAGATTTGGAAGATTTGGAAGATTTGGAAGTAAGGATAGATTAACAAAATTGGCCAATAATATCTCCAAAATAATTACAGTAGAAGATGGAAGATGGAAGATGGAAGATGGAAGATGGAAGATGGAAGATGGAAGATGGAAGATGGAAGATTGAGAAAAGATTTTGTTGAACATAATTAAAAAAAAATAAAACAGGAAAGATCAGAGGGCAAGGAACTCCGTCAAATTTTGTCTAACAAGAAATGTCAGAATTTAAGAATGGCCAATGTAAATTAGAGAAATAATTTTATAAAGTTCAAACTTGAAACTGACGTCATGGGCATTGACTTGGAGTTCAATGGACTTTCATTAAGGATAACGACGGAATCGAACTTTCATTAAGGATATATTTGTGACGACAACTTAAGCTAACCAGGTAAGTGACCTTACTATCGGCATGGTTATATTTGATGTTGACATGTTCCTTGTGGTTCTGCACGTGTCATATATATATATTGATATGTGTGAATTGTCTATGGATCGATATANGGGTAGCTTGTTCTACGTCGTCTCAACTCTCGATTCCTTCATCAAGTTTACTCAACTTCTTCCTCTGAAGCTAGAGGAATCCTTAATTTGAAGGAAAAGAGATCGTAGATAGGAATTTTGACTCTTAGCCCCAATTTAATTTTGAAACCTATTTCCTTCAATTTGGCACGCTCTCGAGGTTATTTTTCTTCGTGGTCTTCTATGGAAGAATTCCTTGGAGGTGTGGAAACTGATTGAAATCATTCTTGCTCGACGAGTCATCATGTATCCTCGGATTGGATTTTCAAGTTTTTATTGAAGTTCTTCAATGACAGATTGAATTGGGGGAATGGTTTCTTGGCACTTTCAGCACTCTATTCCTTCATAGAACTTGTGGGTAATCTTGTTCAGAAACTGTAGGAATAAGTTTGAAGAGAAATGGTGGAGGATGGCTCTCGAATTTGGAAGAAATCTGAGAGTAGGAGACCCATAATCTAAACGCTTATTGCCTTTAATTGACGGATCGACCTTTCTCGATTCTTATTTCGTATTGTTGCTCCTACTTCCGACCTTATAGGAGGAGCTTAAACTGACATTGAGAGCTCCAGAATCATCGTTATTTAGAGATCGAACTTTCTGGATAATTTTTTGGAGATATCAACTCCAATCATAGCCTTACCGACCTCGGCTTTGAATACTAGTCGTTGGATGTGATGACCGTGCGTGTTCGTTTTAGATCATATCAAATTTTGGAGGAGATCCGACAGTTGAGATTTTAGTAAGAAATATTTTGCTCGGATGGTCACGGTAGATGCTTTGATTCAAATTAGAGTGGCATTTCTGTAATTATCCATTCTTCCAGGGGTATTTTGGTAATTTGCCACTTTTTAAATATTTTATTATTATTTTCTCAAAAAATCCATAATTTTTCTACAAATTTCTCTTCGCTTTTTTATCATTTTCCCCTTTTTTTGAATCTTGAGATTCCTTCTAGATAAGGAATTACAAATCCGGAAAGATTCTTGATAATTGATAAAATGACTTTTTTGCCCTTTTGATTTACTTTTTCCTTTCCAATCCTTTTCAAAAGGCCTTCAACTCCTTGAAATCACTTGTTATTCAACTCCTTGAAATCACTTGTTAGGGTACACCAGTGACTTGACTAAGTCCTTTGTTCTTGCTTAATCCTTTAATTTTTTTCCTTTCTATCCTTTGGGTCTTTCACGAGTGACTTATTCTTATGGGAGATAATTTCCTTCATTTTTGGGTGTTACATATACATACTCGTTACAAACACAAAATAAGAAGCAGACTCAAAAGAAGAACAAAAAATACTAGATTAAAAACAGAGGTTAGTCCATGGCCCACACTCCAAAGGTCGCTCTCATCCATGACCAACTCTTAGTTACTTGAAAAAAAATGATAAACATGGAGTGAGTAGAACTTAGTAAGTAGCATACTAGTAGGTTCTTAATCGCGACCTTAAGCTAGGATATTACTTCTTGTTATGTTTTCAGGATCTTATACTAATCTTGAAAACCTTCCCCTAGAATAACCTTCAATTTTCTCCCCATGAACACAATTTTCTCCCCATCTCTCTTTTTTTTAAACACTTTTGAAAGTTAAAGAGTAGTTTTGAAGCTTTTTTTTTTTTTTTTTTTTTGAAAATTCAACCGTATTTTTTTTTATAAAAAAATTATGAGTATTTTTTTTTAGATAAAGTGCAAAGTTCAATGGTATTATTATTAATTTAGATTATAATTAAAAAAAATACAAATTTTTGTGGATTAAGTTAATATTAATTTTATTAAAATACATAACACCACATCAAAATTAATTTATTCGGACTAAAATTAAAACTAAAAAATCAATTTATTTTAAACTAAAAAATTAATTTATTTTAAAACTAAAAAGTATTTAAGGATTTTATTTCTTAGACCTATCTTTCTAAATTATGGATTTTATTTCTCTATACTTAAAAGCACAAAATTGAAGTTGTTAGTTAGTCAATTATAATATTTGACAGGCTAGTTTTTAAACTACTTTAAATGGGTGTAAAGAAAGCATGGGAATAACTTAGTGTCACTAATCTGACACGTGTTGAGCATGTACTGAACACTTGTTAATACAATGGATACATTACAAATTTATAATCCATCGTATCAGACACTTGACTTTGAATATATTTTGAGAGTGAAACGTACATTAAGCTTTTTTGAAGTATACAAATATATAAACTTATTTATATGAATTTATCTCTAATATAAAATTGATAATTTTTTTGACATAATTCTTTTTAATTAACGTATCATTGTCACATCAGTGTTCAAGTTTTTTAAGAATGACATGTTACTGTTACGAACAGAAAAAGAAAACTGTAAAGATCCTAAGAATTGGGAGAAATCTCTCATCCAATTGAAGAACGACTAAATCAAATCTAATTCAAATAACTAGATCAAATCTAATCCAAATAACTCAATCAAATCTAATCCTAACAATCCCTCCCTTAAATTGAACACGAATAGTAATCAGTTTATATCTACGACTTCATACAAAACTTCCACCAGGTAACTACATCAATTCTCATGTGCCATTTCTGTTTATTTCTCCAGATCCATGGCTTACCTCCATTTCTCACTCTTCAATGCTTCTTAAAAGTTTACAAAGTTTGCAGGTTCAATAGGGGTAAACATGGCTGAGCTTCATCATCTTCTTTACAAAAAAACTTCTCCTATTGCATAGTTTCTCATCCAGACTGGTGGTCTCTTATTCCTCGCCTTATTCGAGCTAGGAGAGCTTACTTCAGCCAAAGAGCCAGATGAAATATTTTTCTCTGCAGTATTTCATCTGCTGCTTCTGTATAATTATTTTCATCTGACGCTTCTATATCATTATTTTCATCTACCGCTTCTATATCATTATTTTCATCTGCCGCTTCTATATCGTTATTTTAATTTGCAGCTTATATATCATAGAGTCTGTAAGCTTTTGACTATTCACTAACTCCGAGCAAAACATAACTCAAACTCTTATCATCTAGCCTAGTTCTCTGAGCTGCCTCCTCTTTTTGTCTCTGAATCAACTGGAGCTCACAATATTGTTCTTCTTCCTTCGGCTACAGCTCCAGAACTAATCGTCGCTGTGCTTTTTCTACCCTTCTTCTATTTTCTTCCAGCATTTTATCTAGCTTTTCTCTCTCTTTTCGTGCTTGTTTTTCTTTTTGTCTTGTAGCAGTAAGAGCGGCTTCTTTCTCTTTCTCAAGCCTTTCTTCAACTTCTTCTGAATTAATTAGTTCTTCCATCCTCCTAGCTGCATCTTCTTCTAACTTCTTCAACTCTGCTTCACGCCTTTTCTTCTCTTCTTCCTCTTTCTTAAGCTTCTCTATGGAATGATTCCGATCAGTGGATGCACAACTAGGACTAGAACTGAAGGATTTGGGGAAAGGAGATAACGAGGAAGACCTACTTCTGCGTTGGCGGCTGAGGGAACTTGAACGGCTGCTTCTCCTGGAATGGGTAGTGGAATGATAGGGGGAAGGACTTGGGTCCCTTCTGCTTCTCTGACTATGGCGATAAGAATTGGAGCGGTGAGTTTATGACAGAGACCTTGAACCACTTCTCCCCATAAGTTTCAATTGAGTTTGAGTGGCTGCTACAAGCTGAGATATAGCATGCAATACGAACATTCGATTCAAAGACATCTTTGTCTCCATGATTAAGTCTCTCTCAGGATGAAACACCTTGCACGTTCCATTTTGAAACAAAAAGGTAACCTCTTTGCTTGCAATTTACCACTACTCAACAAATTGTTCCTCAGGTCTGGCACATAGAACACTCCTGTTATTATCATTATGATTCCATTCACTTCCAGCTGTAAATTACCCTTTCCGGTTACAACCATGCTTGAAGTTCCCAATGAAAATGTCCTAGCTTGTGACAGTTATAGCACTCCACTATGGCCTTGTTGAAGGTTTGTCTGACTTGTCCCCTTCCTCTGCCTCTAAAGCTTCCACGACCTTGACTCCTTCCTCCAGCAGACTGCACAAGTAGACTCTCTATCGACATACTTTTATTATGACACACTTAGAAGATTGTTGCTTCTAGTTTTAACTAGTTTAGGGCATGGCTCTGATACCAAATTGTTAGGAACAGAAAAAGAAAATTGGAAAGATCAGAAGAATTGGGAGAAATCTCTCATCCAATTGAAGAATGACTAAATCAAATCTAATTCAAATAACTAGATCAAATATAATCCAAATAACTCAATCAAATCTAATCCTAACAGTTACCATATCATTTTGGTATCATATTTTTATTTTTCTGACTCTGAGATATTTTGCTTTTATAAATAGATATCTTCATGAAAATAAGTTTAATTTATGTTGAGATGGAGAATAAAAATTTACACTTAAAGGACGTTGATACTTGGGACTTTGATTCCTCTTAGTGTGAAGCTTGCATCTTGTAATTACTTGGGTAAAGAATGTGTTTCACTTAAAATTCACTCAAGAGAAAATAATCAAATAACGAACCATATTTGAGAGAGGATAACTGTTTTTTTTTTTTTTTTTTTTAATCTTTGGGAAACAAGAAAGAATAAAAATTAAAACATGGCATGAATGACATCTTCTTGAATCTTTGATTTGTTCTCCTAAATGTATATAAAAAAAATCTTATATATTTTTAGATATAATTTAAGATTACTTATTTAATAAAACTCCATCCAAACTTCTACTCATAAATTTAATTATTATTTGTATACAATTGTTAATATGTAAGAAAATACACGTACAAAATGTTTATACTATTGGTAGTACACTAGTCTTGGTTGTTTGATTAAAACAATGCAACCATTGTCCAAACTAATGAATTTGATTAGAAGCTATCTCCTAATAGAGGGAGGCTCAATTACACTTTGTTGTAAGATTTGACCCTATCAATTTGAATAGCGTTCTCCAACTATAAATATTGAACTCTAAAGTATTCACGAGCAAAGTAAGTTTGTTTAAACTATCTATAAAAGTGTTCCAAAGTGAGTCATGGAGAAGATTTGCCTTAAAATCTAGTTCCAATTAAGGATGTCAATGATGAAGAAGTGCAAGCTGTTGGAAGGTTTGCCGTGAAAAATTTCAGAGGTGGTAGATATAATTTAATCTACAAGCGTGTGGAGAATGGTCTTTTCAGTCCCATATAGGCTTTGACCCCAAATTTTATATTATTGTGATAGAAGCTATTGGTCAGATATTGCAATTGTGAAGAAGTTACGTCATATGCATGGGACGCTACCGCCATCCTATAAGCTCTTATCTTTTGAGGAATTCATCAAATTCCCTCTCTACAAGTAGTATAAGCTCTTATCGATTTCTTTCTCTCCATAAGTAGCAGTATAACTACTAGATTGCTTTCTTTACTTAAATAAGTCCTCTCTTTATGTGCTTGTTAGATTGTAGCAGTATAACTACTAGTATATGATCCCTGTACCTCTACATCTGAGCTACATCCCCTCAATTTTGTACCTCTACATCTGAGCTACATCCCCTTTTGTACCTCTACATCTGAGCTACATCCCCTCAATTTTTGCATCACAAAACCCTAAATTTCCCGTCATCTTTAATAGTGAAAATGAGTATTGCTACATCTGAGCTACATCCCCTTTTGTACCTCTACATCTGAGCTACATCCCCTCAATTTTTGCATCACAAAACCCTAAATTTCCCGTCATCTTTAATAGTGAAAATGAGTATTGCTACCCAACATGTCATGAATAGGGAAAAATTGAAAAGAAATAATATATTTAATAAAAAATAGTTTTATTTTTGGAGATGCAGGGTATCGATCCCCGTACCTCTCGCATGCAAAGCAAGCGCTCTACCATCAGAGCTACATCCCCATTATTTTTACATTATAAAACCCTAAATGTCCCATCATCAATAATAGTGAAAATAAAAAAATATCAAAATATTAATAACAAATAGTTTGGTTTGGTGATGCGGGGCATCAATAATTGTGAAAATAAAAAAATATAATAACAAATTAAATACTTTCTTTTGGAGAGGCGGGTTATCAATCCCCGTACAACTCGCATGCAAAGCGAGCTCTACCATCTAAGCTATATCTCTACAATTTTTACGTCACGAAACCCTAAGCGTCTCGTCATGAATAATAGTGAAAAAATAGTAATAACGAATAGTTTCTTTTGGAGATGCGAGGTATCGATCCCCGTATCTCTCCCATGCTACATTCGCACTCCCATGCTACATTCCCACGATTTTACATAAAAAAAACTCTAAACTTCCCATCATCAATGATATGAAAATGAAAAACTATCCCCGCTCATTATGTCGTAAATAAGGAAAAATTTAAAAGAACTAATATACTTAGTAATCGTTTCCTTTGTTGATGCATGGTATCGATCCAGTACTTCTCACATGGGATGCAAATGCTCAACCATCTAAGCTATATCCTCAAGATTCTTACATCACAAAATCCTAAACATCTCGTCATCAACAATAGTGAAAATAAAAAAAATAACGCTATTCATTATGTCATAAATAAAGAAAAATTGAATAGAAATAAAATAGTAATAACGAATAGTTTCTTTTGGAGGTATGGGGTAACGATCCGATCCTCGTACCACTCACATACTAAGCAAGCAATCTACCATCTAAGCTACATTCCCACAATACTTATATCAGAAAACCCTAAATGTCCCATCATCAAGTGAAAATGAAAAAATATCTTCGCTAATTATGTCATAAATAAGGAAAAATTGAATAGAAATAAAATAGTAATAACGAATAGTTTCTTTTGGAGGTATGGGGTAACGATCCGATCCTCGTACCACTCACATACTAAGCAAGCAATCTACCATCTAAGCTACATTCCCACAATACTTATATCAGAAAACCCTAAATGTCCCATCATCAAGTGAAAATGAAAAAATATCTTCGCTAATTATGTCATAAATAAGGAAAGGTTGAATAGAAGTAAAATATTAATAACAAATAGTTTCTTTTGGAGATGCGGGATATCCCCTTACCTCTCGCATGCTAAATGAGCTCTACCATCTAAGCTACATCCCCACAATTCTTGCATCATAAAACCCTAAATTTCCAATCATAAGCTACATCCCCACAATTGTTGCATCATAAAACCCTAAATTTTCCATTGTCAATAATATTGAAAATGAAGAAAATCTAGAGATCCAGGGTATCGATCCCCATACCTCTCGCATGCAAAGCGAGTGCTCCACCATCTAAGCTATATCCCCAAAATTCTTATGTCACAAAGCCCTAAACATTTCGTCATCAGTAATAGTAAAAATGAAAAACTATCTCGGCTCATTATGTCCTAAATAAGAAAAAATTGAAAAAAAAAATATATTTAGTAATCGATTCAATCAGAGATGCAAGGTATTGATCCCCGTACTTTCCACATGGAAATGAACGCTCTACCATTTGAACTACATCCCTACAATTCTTACATCAAAAAACCCTAAATGTTCCTTCATCAATAATTGTGAAAATGAAAAAGTATCTCTGCATATTATGTCATAAATAAGGAAATATTGAATAGAAATAAAATATTAATAATAAATAGTTTCTTTTGGAGATGGGAGGTATCGATCCTCGTACCTCTCGCATGCTAAGCGAAGCTACATCCCCACAATTCTTGCATCACAAAACCCTAAATTTTTCATCATCAATAATAGTGAAAATGAAGAAATATCGCTACTTAACCTGTCATGAATAAGGAAAAATTGAAAAGAAATAATTTTCAATAATATATTTAATAACATAGTTTTATTTTGGAGATGCGTGGTATCTATCCCCGTACCTCTCGCATGCAAAGAAAGCGGTCTACCATTTGAGCTACATCCCCACGATTCTCATGTTACAAAATCCTAAACGTCTCGTCATCAATAATAGTGACATGAAAAACTATCCCTACTCATTATGTCGTAAATAAGAAAAAATTGAAAAGAAATAATATATTTAGTGATCGATTCATTTGGAGATGCAAGGTATCAACTCTGTACTTTCCACATCAGAAGTGAGCGCTCTACTATCTGAATTACATCCCCACGATTCTTACATCAGAAAACCCTAAACCTCCCGTCATCAGTAATTGTGAAAATGAAAAATATCTCCGCTCATTATTTCATAAATAAGGAAAGATGGAATCTCATTATTTCATAAGTTTAGTGATCGATTCATTTGGAGATGCAAGGTATCGATCTCCGTACTTTCCACATTGGAAGAGAGCGCTCTACCATCTAAGCTACATCCCCACGATTCTTACATTAAAAAATCCAAAAATCCTAAACCTCTCGTTATCAGTAATTGTGAAAATGAAAAATATCTCCGCTCATTATTTCATAAATAAGGAAAGATATAATAAAAATAAAATATTAATAACATAGTTTACATATGTGTCACTTGTGTTATTTTAATGTATTTATTTACTCATCATCAGTAATTGTGAAAATGAAAAATATCTCGGCTCATTATTTCATAAATAAGGAAAGATATAATAGAAATAAAATATTAATTACATAGTTTATGTATGTGTCACTTGTGTTATTTTAATGTATTTATTTACTTGGTAAATGTCTTTCATACACTAGACCAAATGCCCTTGTTATACCACTTGAAATGTATGTATGAAGCCTTGGGATGGGAGGATGTTAAGAAGGACTATGAGTATAAAATGTCGAATATGAAGTTAGGTTGATTTCACACCCCCAGTGAGAATCATACCACTAAACCAAATGCCTTTTCTTGAACACCTAATATTTTTAGCTTCTACTCAAATATATTTTTCTCTTAGTAGTTGGAGGGCTATAA
>NW_019268600.1:494743-495706 GCF_002738365.1 Cucurbita moschata | reverse complement strand
GGTCAAGGAACAGTAAGATTTGAAAGTTTTGAATTCTAGACAAAATTTGTACCTAATTATTTCTTTTTATGACTAATTATAAATTAAGAGAAAAATATTTTTGTAGAGATAGATTTATCTCTAAAGCTTTCATGACGAAACCATATTTAGACTAGCAGTTTAAAGTCAGGAGATGTGGTCACAGGTGTGATTATTTTGGATGGGTTCGTAATAAAACTTACGTTTGAGATGAGGGAGCCTTCAAAGGTTGTGCACTCACCGATGGGGTTGTTATGTAGTGTTAGTCTGTCTTTGTGTTTGAGTCTTTTTGTACTTTTTTTTTTCTTTTGTAATTGTATCTCAAACATTTTTTTTTCTGTTTGGATAAATTTGAACAACACTATCTTATAATTTAATTTTATTTTATATTTAATGTTGTATTGTTTTCTCAATCTCATTTTAATTTTACAACATTTTCTTATTTTATATTAATTTACTTTTATTATTTGTTTTCACTCTCAATTTTAGTTTATATTTGAGTTTTGAACCCTTGAAATTTGGGTTGTGACACGTTGGTACCATAGTAGCCAGATTTTAAATTATATAGATTTTTTCTTAGGATAAAGAGTCGTATATCTCTATGACTCAGCTCGATGTCACGTCTCTCCGCGACCAAGTAAGCAGTCTAACCCTATTTTGTAGTATATGATATGTTGTAAAACTTGTATGAATTTATTGTATGTTTTGATTTTGGTGGTAGTTATAAAATGTCCTTGGACGTTAAAGAGTGAATGTTAACTATATAAGACAAAAGTGGATCAACGTTATAGTGTCTAGATATGGTGAGGAGGAAAAGAGTGGTCATTAGATATCTGACTAGCCTTAGGAAAACAGAGAGTTGCCGTTGCACAATGTGAAACATCTAATCCATGAAATTTTGGTACTAGAAATGAAGAAACTGGAGATGGTCCCCAAACGGGACCA
>NW_019268600.1:479276-494276 GCF_002738365.1 Cucurbita moschata | reverse complement strand
AAATTACTTTTAGCTTATAACATTGCTTTATTTGAAACTATTTTTAACGTATTTCCTCGCTCACGTTTTCTAAAATATTTCTTCTAAACGTGATTCGAGCATACAGTGCTATTGTTCATTTAGTCTAAATTTTGCATGGTTGACTTGTTCATCTGATTAGAACAAATATCACATAATGATTGTCTCACTACTGCAAGAGTGCGATTGTGACACTTGAAATCCGTTCAGTTGTGGGCCGCATCTTCTAACTAGTTACGTGAGTTTGGCATAAGGCAGACGTGTAGGTTGAAAAAGAAATGGTTGGATGCGGACAGTGAATAAGGGTTGGGCCACGGAAGGTTTTTTTTTACCACATATGGACTTTGGGCTAGTGAGTCTTAAATTTGGATTCGTTTGAAAAATTTTGGTTCGTTTTTTAGTTCAAACGAACCCAAATTAAACCTACTAGTTCCTTCTTCCTTGCACGACTCACTTCTATTCTCTATTCTACCTCTTCTTGCTCTTTGAAACTTCTTTACAGGCTATTGTTCACCGATTATTTGGGAGCATCTTCCTTAAAAGGATTGTGACCACAGATGACCTATGTAGAAAATTTGTACCCTCTTTCCTAAAACCTTTAGCAGACAACATACCTAAAACAGGTGCGCTGACCAGACTGCGCTACACCTCGTCTCACCCCCCCGGAGCATATGGATCCACCCAATCGATGAACACTCAAACCAAACTCGCCCATCCTTTTTGGCACAGGGACGCGAGAACCAATCCGAGTAATCTACAGTGGGGAGACCCCTTAAAGCAATAAGCAAGAATGGCTAGGTTGATAGTAGGGTTAAAGAAAAGGTAAGTATGAAAAGACGTATCGTCACGTAACTGTCACTGTAAGCAGCTTCATTCTTTCTTGATCTATGATCCGACTTTATGAAAAAAATCATTCTTTCAGCTGAAAGTGTGACTGTTGGGTATGGATAAGCAGGACCTCTTGGTTCAGGGATAACCGGAGATGTTGGCTAAGAAAGCTAAGCAGGCAAGTATAGGACGGACAAAATGCACATACAAATTGATTGACATGATCCCTCTCCCTCTCTCTTTGGCTAGTTGGCTAGTTGCACGATAAGCGGGAAAGCATATCAGGTACGAAAAGAAAGGCTGCTCGATCTCCTGTAAGGCTAACCCTCAACGGCGAGCTCACCAGGCAATGCTATAAGTCCGATAGAAGTCCAAGGTTTCGTTCACTACGAACCAGGAAGCTCTTGGAGGAGCTAACATGAAATGAGAAATACATTCGTTTACGACAACTAATAGATAGCGAACCTTTTGGTAGAAACTGAATGATCCCCTGGCTCGGGCAAGAAAAGGAAAAGGTTGTCGTACTCCTACTTTTTTCGTTGGACGATAGAAAAGTTTGAGCGAAAAGATTGAATCACACCTAGTACGAAAGGCGGTCTTAGCAGGTTTCTCCAAACGTATAAACAAAAAGAGGAAGCAATCGGTCCTAAAGAGGATACCGATACCCATACATTCTCGCATGGAAGAACCTAGCTGAACCGAATCAAGGGTCCTAACTTAGTCCGACTGACCTTCTTTGGCTTGCCCCCGCCCTTGTAACAAGGTCAACCCGTATGTGCTCTTTCCTTTCGTTTAGCGAGATAGCTTACCAGGTCTTTCGGCTCATAGCAGCAGTATGAAAAGCGGAATCCTCATCCTGAGTCGAGTTCGCATTGCCATACGAATCGACATTGGCCAAACCAAGAGCTACTTTTTTTCTTTAATGAAAGCGGATCTAATAGTTTTGATAAAACCAACCTCTTCTAAAGAAGAAGTCGCTCTGCCTTGATCACCGTGGACATATGCAGCTCCCGCTTTATCTTTGCCTACCGTGAAAAGGAAAGTTCCCTCAATAGGCCCTCCCAGCTCCCGAACGTCTTTCTATCAATCGAGAGAGGTATAGAATAGTACAACAAATCAACAAGACAAGAATGGACTCATAAGATGAGCGGTCAGGGAAACTGTTAAGGATATTTAGTAATAAATTATAGTTTACCATATATATTTTATTTTATATTTTATCATAAGACAAATATCTAATATTTGCCTTATTACCATAGGTATCTTTCCATTTATTACTATTTTCATATCCTTGTAATTTATTTGATTACAAATAAGATAAATTTCACACCATTTAGGTGTGGTGGATTCAGCAAACATTCGCATAAACGATTTCATTTGTGTTATCCGCCAAGGAAATGATCAAGGAATTCAGATCCTGAATAAAGTACTGTAGGCAAGCGAAGCTTTTGAAAATGAAAGCATGTAGAACTCATGTCCACTTTCTCTTCGATTCGTAAACTTCGGATCTGATCTTCCTTTCCTCTCTGGGTGACTGAGAGACAATTTAGGCCTAGCGTGCATCCGATTCTGTCAACAATAAGGTACAAAGCAGATTGATTAAATGGACATGAAGTTCCATTATCGTTAGGTCGAAGATCTCTACTAGGTTTAGTGCACTTTGGTAGTTGTGAATGTTGCCGTAATCGAATGTCTTTCTCATTCGACATTCTCTCTTACCAAGCACTTATACTCGCCAGGGTTAAGGAGACAATCTGTGAGCTAATTGGGTTTCGAGATTGCGTATACACGAAAAGAGCTCGCTTTCGAATTTCTCCTCGGCGTTTTGTGCCCGGTTCTGGTTCAGGAAAGGGTCTGATCTCTTTCATTGGAGCACATTGATGTCGAAGGAGTCTTCAGAACCAGTGGAGGGGCTATGATGACTTCAAGCTATTCAAATAGCATTACTGATACTACAAAGAAAGGGTATCTAAGTCATACTAGTGGAATAGCTTTTTCATAATAATTATCTCGATATATGATACAAAAAACCTGCCACGACTGATAAGGTAAGGGGTTTCAAAAGACAAAAGAATTACGACTGTGATAGAAAAGGAGACTGCCTTCTTGACCACGGATATGACTTTGCACTTTAGCCCCTGAGAATACCAGGTTGACAGGATTTGAACCTATGGCTCTCTACAATTTGTGTAATGCTCTTTTTGAAGTCGGGCTCGAGATGATCTTTATTCTTCCAAGAATATGTTTCATTCTCTATTCTCATGTTCTTGGTTCAATGTTTAAAATTCACATTTTAAATCATATTATCTTGCTTAATTCATTTTGATATAATATTGTTGGGGACATTTTGAGAATTGAACTTGAGACCTCTCACACCCAAAACAATAATCATACCACTTAGTTGCTAGTCTATATATGAAATTTATATAAGTTGCCCATTGATAACTATTTTTTTTTTCTTTTTTGTTTCCTTTTCGAGGGCATTCCGAGAATTGAACTCAAGACCTCTTGCACCCAAAGCAAGAATCATACCACTAAACCAAATGCCCTTATAATGGACCATATATTAAGTTGTTTCTGTTATGTATCATCATTATTTCATTTATTATTTTGTTAATGAAATCCATGAGCAATTATTATTATATCTTTTAGATCTACACTGCTGTTAAATTATTTACATAGGGTTTACGATAATTACTGTAGAGAGAAGAAAAAAGAATAGAAGTAGTGTAAAAAGAATAAAAGTTATGTTCTAAAAAATACTGTCGAGAGAAGAAAAAAAATAGAAGTAGTGTAAAAAGAATAAAAGTTATGTTCTAAAAAATACTGTAGAGAGAAGAAAAAAAATAGAAGTAGTGTAAAAATGTGATAGTTCCATTTGAGACATATGTCGTGGAGTACACAAGTATTAAAAGAGCATTTACTGTAGAAAGATAATTACTGTAAAGAGAAGAAAAACGAATAGAAGTAGTAGAGAGAAGAAAAATTACTGTAGAGAGAAGAAAAAAAAAATAGAAGTAGTGTAAAAAGAATAAAAGTTATGTTCTAAAAAAGATAATTAGAAATAGTGTAAAAATTTGATAGTTCCATTTGAGACATATATGGTGGGGTACACAAGTATTAAAAGAGCATTTACTGTAGAAAGATAATTATTGTAGAGAGAAGAAAAAAGAATAGAAGTAGTAGAGAGAAGAAAAATTACTGTAGAAAGAAGAAAAAAGAATAGAAGTATTGTAAAAAGATAATTACTGTCGAGAGAAAAAAAAAGAATAGAAATAGTGTAAAAAGAATAAAAGTTATGTTCTAAAAAAGATAATTACTAAGAAAAAAGAATAGAAGTAGTGTAAAAAGAGAAAGATAATTAAGAATAGAAGTAGTGTAAAAAGAGAGATAATTAATGTAGAGAAGAGAAGAAAAAAGAATAGAAGTAGTGTAAAAAGAATAAAAGTTATGTTCTAAAAAAGATAATTACTAAGAAAAAAGAATAGAAGTAGTGTAAAAAGAGAAAGATAATTAATGTAGAGAAGAGAAGAAAAAAGAATAAAGAATAAAAGTTATGTTCTAAAAAAGATAAGATATTCGTGTTTTATTGGAAGAGACCAACTTCATTTAAGATATTAGGAGTTTAAACTACTTCCATTGTAATTTCACTCACTCCACAATGATTACAAATTTAGGGTTGGCTACTTGGACATCAATTATCAACTTTAGGTTATAATTTAGGTAGTAGCCATTATAATATTAATGAGCATAAGAGCTACAATTCTTCCATGGACCATATGTGTTATAGTTAAATGAATATATATATATTATGTGTGTCGAGGTTTGGGTAAAGCACAAAGTAGTAAGGAACACCATTGTCAACTCTAGAGCCACCCACAACTCATGATGGAGACCGATGCAAAATATTTTAACATCCTTTGGCATCAAGATACAGGAAAGATGAACGTCGTCAAATTGGAAGCTTTACCTGTCTTAAGAGTCACAATGAGAACTCTAATCAAGCTGAAGCCTTGGACTAGGCAAATTGTTTAGTGATAGTTGAAATGGATGACTTCGACGTCGTGTCAGGAATGAACGTCCTGCTGAAACACAAAGTCAGTTGTCGAGATTGGTAATGTGAGTTTGTAACCCATCCATTGAGGTTCTTGGAATGATTCTATAGCTTATCATTTCCATGTTGGGAGTTGTTGGATCATGGGTCTTGGGCGAAGGAATCCTTTATTTACCACCCTTGGAGTTGATGGAAGTGTCATAAGGCTAATTTTTTTTCTATTTTTTTTTTTTTTATTGATTTTTTTTTGTAGTGATTTTATTTGATTTTATTTCAATTTTGTCAAACTCACTCAGGTGCTCATCTCAATCATTTCAGCCTTGTTAGTTTTCAATAAGAGGGACCTTGGAAATAACCTGTAACTATTTAACTCGATTATCACATTAACAATTTGAATCAAATAAAGTGACATTAACCATTTTAATCACCTCAACCCCACTTGTTGAACTTGACTAAATGTCTATAACATAACACTAACATAGGTACAAAGTAACACAAACAAAGGTACAAAGTTCATAAAAGTCTTTTTAATCTAAAATACCATTGAACTTGACCATTATAGTGCCTCTCAAACGTAGGTAAAGTTTAAATTCGGGTCTCCTTGTCAAACTCACTCGGGTGCTCATCTCAACCATGATGGCGTTCAACAAGAGTGACCTCGAAAATAGCCGGATTATCGCATTAACCATTTGAATCACCTCAACCCCAATTGTTGAAATTGAAACAAATATCTATAACATAACACTAACATAGGTACGATGTTCATAAAAGTCTTTTTAATCTAAGATACTATTGAACTTGACCATTGCAGTGCCCTCAAAATGAGGTAAAGTTTAAATATAATTGGTGACAAAAGATGAAACTATAAAATAAAAAGAATTAAGAAAATAATATTCAACTTCAGAGAATCAAACCAGAATCTCCTAGGTGAAAGCCAAATATCCAAACCGTTGGACAACAATGAATTTTTGGTGTAGTTGTCCTAAAGTCTTTTGTCTAATCGTCGAAGAGTTTTACTATGATGTTTTGGGTAATGTCTAACAATTCGACACGTCCTTTCATGTGTGTGATAGAGATCTCAGAGTTACCGCGATGTTTCGAGTTGTTCGATCGTGTGGCTCTTTCTTCAAAAGGGTCAACATCAAACGTCAAGTCTTTGATTGGCAACCCATCCAGAGGAGCGTCTTTGATCTCAACCATGATGTCGTTCAACAAGAGAGACCTCGAAAATGACTGGATTATCGCATTAACCATTTGAAATTGAACAAAATATCTATAACAAAACTCTAACAAAGGTACGAAGTTCATAAAAGTCTTTTTAATCTAAGATATGAATTGTAAAATAAAATGAAATAAGAAAATAATATTCCATTGCCAAGAATTGAACTCGATTCTCGAGGGTGAAAGCCAAATATCCTGATCGCTAGACGACAATGAATTTTTTGTGTTGATGTCCTGAAGTCTTTTGTCATATCGCTGAAGAGCTTTAGCATGATCTTTTGCTTAATGTCTAACTCTTCGACACGTCCTTCCCTGTGTGCGTTAGAGTTCTCAAGGCTACCGCGACGGTTCAAGTTGTTCGATTGTGTGGCTCTTTCTTCAAAAAAGTCAATATCAAATGTTAGGTCTTTGATTGGCAACCCATCCAGGGGAGCGTCGATTGCATCGATTCCATCAACGATCTTCCCATGAGTTTATGGTGCATGACCCATTTTTTATACCATTCACCTTCGAGCACTACCCTAGTTTTGCATCGTCCATGAGATGCATTGCGGTTAACGTAACTCTCAGGTTGTATGAGAAAGTTCCTATAGCCCTCAACTCTCAGGTCGTATGATAGAGTTCTTAGAGCTACCGCGGCATTTCGAGGTGTTTGATCGTGTGGCTTTTTCTTCAAAAAAGTCAATATCAAACGTCAGGTCTTTAATTGGCAACCCATCAAAGGGAGCGTCGATTGCATCGATTCCATCAACGGTCTTCCCATGGGTTTATGGTTCATGACTCATTTTTTATATCATCCACCTTTGAGCGCCACCGTCCATGAGATGCATTGTGGCCAACGTAACTCTTAGGTCCTATGAGCAAGTTCCTGTAACCTTCAAGTATGGTTATACGTCAAAAATAAATTTTTTTAATTCCTTAGCATCCTGGTTCCCATTTAAGGGTTTGTGTTTTTGAATTTTCAGTTTGTTAAGCCCATCATGAGCTTGGCTTGGGGTGTGGTTCTCTACGACCCTCACTCTGGTGCTCATCTTAGTCATCTCAGCCATGATGGCGTTCAACAAACGAGGCCTTGAAAATGACCGGATTATCACATTGACCATTTGAATGACATAAACCTCACTTGTTGAAATTGAACCAAATATCTATGACATAACACTATTAAAGGTTCAAAGTTCATAAAAGTCTTTTTAATCTAGGATACTATTAAACTTAACCATTATAGTGCCTCTCAAACCAAGTTCATAAAAGTCTTTTGAATTTAGGATACTATTGAACTCATCCATTATGAGAACTAAAGTTTAAATATAATTGGTGACAAAAGATGAAACTATAAAATAAAAGAAATAAGAAAATAAAATTTCACTGTTGAGAATCAAACTCGGGTCTCCTTGATGAAAGCCAGATCTTTTGTATAATGTTTAACTCTTCGACACGTTTTTTATGTGTGTGATAGAGTTCTTAGAGCTACCACCACGTTTCTTGTTGTTCGATCCTGTGGCTCTTTCTTCAAAAGAGTCAACATCAAACATTAGGTCTTTGATTGGAAACCCATCCAGGGGAGCGCCAATTGCTTCAATTCCATCAATGGTCTTCCCATAATTTTTTGGTGCATGACCAGTTTTTTATACCATTCACCTTCAAGGGCCGCCATAGTTTTGCATCGTCCATGAGATGCATTGTGGGCCAATGTAACTCTCAGGTCCTCTTAACAAGTTCCTATAGTCTTGAAGTATAATATCAAATCATATTAACGTATTTGATATGTCAAATATTAAAATAATTGATGTGTATCATAAACATTAAATAAAAATATATATTTGAAATTTGAATGCGATTCATATTAATTAAACATATATTATGATATTCTACGACATTTTAATATTAGTTAAATAAGATATTATATCTTAATGTATTAGGTATTCAAATATATAATTTGACAAAACTTATCACAAGTTCACTGTAAATAGAACCCTAGGGTTAAGTCAAAAAGCATCAAACACTAAGTACTGTGACATTTTAGGTGATATTTTGTAGAGGAAGCTGATAAGGTCTTCAAAGAGCATGTGGTCATGTCTCACATTTTATGTTAACAACATGGCACCAGAAATTCTGATACTGGTAATTAACTACAAACCTTTGAATAAGGTTTTAGAATAAATAAGATATCCAATCCAAAACAAAAATGATTTGATAAAAAGAATTTAGAGTCAAATATTTTTATAAAATTGAACATGAAATTGGGATTTCGGAAAATTCTAATTTCCTAAAAGGACAAATATAAAATAGCATTTATGTCAAATTTAGAAAATACGAGAGGAACGTTATGCCATTTAGGCTAAAAAACGCTCCATCCAAATTTCAGAAGATTATGAATGATATTTTAAATCCTTTCAAAAAATTTCGATAGTTGATGATGTGTTGATATTTTCTAAAACCATTAAGATCAACACTTTAAACATCTACATACATTCATTAATGTAATCAAAAGAAATCAGCTAGTTGTGTCCATACCAAAAATCAAATAATATGAAACTCAGACCCGTTTTCTTGGATTTTAAATTTATTTGAGCCTTATTAAAACCCATCCAATGGTCTTTGTCTCAAACTTTGGTGATGACGTATCCTAGAAAAGCCAACTTCAAAAAAATTTTAGGTTCTCTCAATTACGTGTCTTATATCCTTCAAGATATCAGGCACATTTACAAATGTCTTGATGAGTGTCTTCAAAATAATACAAAGTCTTGATTTGTAAGGGATATCTCTACAAAAAAAAAAAAAATCAAATCATTAGTCAAATAAACTCTCTACTAAAGTCTTATTGACCCAAGGGCAGATCTCATAATGAAATGTGACGCATCAAATATCGGATACGGAGGTATCTAAAATTGTCAAAGAGGACAAAGAATCAATTATCATATTTCATTCAAAAGCCTCCAATAATACCATACAAATTTCAAAATAGTAAAAAAAAAAAAAAAAAGTATTGTACCCTGTGTACACAAATTTTAAAGAAAATTGAATTAAAAAAACTATTAAAATCTATTCCAGAGTAAAATTTAGTTTTAGAAAAAAAAGGGAATAATCTTGTTTCAAACAAAAAATAATTTTGCTAGATAGAAGTAAATTTTGTTGTGGTTTGATTTTAAAATTCTACCTATAAAAAAAGTTGAAAACACCTTGGGAGATTATCTATGGGCCAGTTTCTAACAAAGTCTCTCTTCTCAAACTCATACTAATCCAACCAATTATTTGCATGGACTCAAAAGTTCAATTACCTCTAAAAGAAGTTGAAAACACCTTGTGAAAATCTGTAAGGATACTACGACCTCTAGCTTTGCTAAATCCAGCGTTGTTGAAGCTTATCAAAATCGCTGCAAAAATAAAGTTTAACAAGTGGTTCTATGATGTAGTGGTTAGCACTTTCGACTTTGAATCTAACAACCTGTGTTTAATTCCCAATAGGTAATCCACCAATTTATACAAAGTTGGTCCATAGCCAATTCGGTAGGGTCACTTTTGGACCGATAATCTGTAGAAGGGGTCACTAAGGTTGAGATCATACAAAATGGGTCCATAGCTCAATGTTAGAGCATTTGATTGCAGATCAAGAGGTCACCAATTCGAACCTAGTTGGGCCCTTCTATCTTGGATAGAAATTTGTTACACTTTTTGGACCGACACTATGTCTAAGGGGTCACTAAGGTTAAAATCCTACAAAATGGATCCATGGCTTAGTGGTAGTCACCCGTTTGAACCTTTTGGACTGACACTCTAGAAGGGTCACTAAGGTCAAAATCATGCAAAATGGGTCCATAGCTCAGTGGTAGAACATTTGACTGCAAATCAAGAGGTCACCAGTTCGAATCTGGTTGGGCCCTTTTATTTTGGACAGGCACTTTGTTTGATTTACTACCGACCATCGATTTATTCCCGACCACCGATTGTTTAAAGGAAAAGAAATAAGAATATGGGCCCTTTTATTTTGGACAGGCACTTTGTTTGATTTACTACCGACCATCGATTTATTCCCGACCACCGATTGTCTAAAGGAAAAGAAATAAGAATAATTACCGATTCCAAACCTTATTCCAGAGTCCTCCACAACATAGAACGTTATTCTTTTCAACTACGAAAATTGGAGTAATTGATGAAGTGAAATCTTACAATAGAGTCTAATAAAGCGTTTGTCCATTAGAATAGATTTGGAATTAAATTCTTTATAGTTCGAGATAATAGTTGTATTCTTTAAGGCCGATTTTGTTCACGAATACTTAAGAATTTGATATTTATAGTTGTAGTTGAACGCTACTTAAATTGATGAAGTGAAAGAGTAGTTATATCCAACATTCTTACTTGTGTGCCTCTTACAAATACTCTCAACAAATGGATCGCTTGATCTATTCTACTCTACTTTACTTCCTCTTAATAACCGTGTGGTATTGACACAACTCATATTAATGATAATCATCACTTACATCCAAAACTAGAGTATAGTGGTTGACTATCGTCAAGGACCCATTCACCATTTCCATTCCTACGACGGAAAAGTTTTATTACATTCATTTCTTTCTCCTTTCTAACTTCTTCAGTCTCCCATTAAACTTTTTTTTATTTAAAAAAAATAATTAAACGTGAAAAGGGAGAAAGAAAGAAAAAAGAAAACCCTTAATTTTGAAAGCTTATGAAATACTCTTTGACCGATGTAAAGAAAGCTTGAGAATAATTTATTCTCACGTCCCTCTTTGACACTTGTTGGATATATATCCGCCCTTCACATGTCGACTAACCTTCTTTGGTTGGCCCTCAGCCCTTGTAACAAGGTCAACCCGTACGTGCTTTTTCCTTTCGTTTACCGAGATAGCTTACCAGCTCTTTCGGGTCATAGCAGCAGTATGAAAAGCGGAATCCTCATCTTGAGTCGAGTCCGCATTGTCATACGAATCGACATCGGCCAAACCAAAAGCTCCTATTTTTTCTTTAACGAAAGCAGATCTAACAGTTTCGATAAAACCAACCTCTTTTAAAGAAGGAGTTGCTCTGCCTTGATCACCGTGGACATATGCAGCTCCCGCTTTACCTTTTCCTACCGTGAAAAGAAAAGTTCCCTCACGATAGGCCCTCCCAGCTCCCGAACGTCTTTCTATCAATTGAGAGAGGTATAGAATAGTACACCAAACGAACAAGACAAGAATGGACTCATAAGATGGGCGGTCAGGGAAGTGATTTCATTTGTGTTATCCACCAAGGAAATGATCAAGGAATTCTCTATACACGGCTGAGAGATGACCGTATTGTTGCACATCCTGAATAAAGTACCGTAGGCAAGCGAAGCTTTTGAAAATGAAAGCGTGTAGAACTCAGATCCACTTTCTCGTCGATTCGTAAACTTCGGATCTGATCTTCCTTTCGTCTCCGGGTGACTGAGAGAGAATTTAGGCCTGGTGTGCATCCAATTTGGTCAAAATAAGGTAAAAAGCGGATTGATTAAATGGGCTTGAAGTTCCATTATCGTTAGGTCGAAGATCTTTACTAGGTTTAGTGCACTTTTGTAGTTGTGAATGTTGCCGTAATCGAATGTCTTTCTCATTCGACATTCTCTCTTACCAAGCACTCATACTCGCCAGGGTTGAGGAGACAGTCTGTGGGCTAATTGGGTTTGGAGACTGCGTATACGCGAAAAGAGCTCACTTTCGACTTTCTCCTCGATGTTTTATGCCCGATTCTTGTTCAGGAAAGGGTCTGATTTCTTTCATTGGAGCACATTGATGCTGAAGGAGTCTTCGAAACTGGTAGAGAGGCTATGATGACTTCAGGCTATTAAAATAGCATGACTGATACAACAAAGAAAGGGTTTCTAAGTCACACTAGTGGAATAGCTTTTTCATAATAATTATCTCGATATATGATACCAAAAACCTGTCTAAGACTGATAAGGTAAGAGGTTTCAAAAGACAAAAGAATGACAATTCTATGTGTGATAGAAAAGAAGATCTTCTTTTTTTTTTAATGTGCGCGGTTCGCCTTTCTTCCTGACCACGGATAGGCTATGGGGCTTTGCACTTCGGACCTTTAGAATACCACATTAAGGTGACAGGATTCGAACATATGGCTACTGAAACTTCTTCATCGGTTATTTGGGCGCATCTTCCTTAAAGGCATCTTCCTTAAATTGACTTTTTGAACAATTTGTGTAATAATGCTGTTTTTGACTTTTTGAAGTCCGGCTCGAGACAATGAAAAGTTCCTAAAAAGAATACAACTGAACAAAATTGGTTCAATGTTTAAAAACCACATTTTAAATCATATTATCTTGATCGAACTTGAGACCTCTCAAGGTCAAAACGATTATCATACCACTTAGACCAAATGCCTTTGTAATAGATCTATAATTCTTAGTTGCTAGTCTATATATGAAATTTATATAGACCAAATGCCCTTATTATGAAATATATATTAAGTTGTTTATGGAATGTATCATAATTATTTAATTTATTTTCTTTGTTAATGAAATTCATGAGCAATTATTATTATATCTTTTAGATCTAGACCGCTGTTAAATTATTTAAGAAAAAAAAATAGAAATTATTTTATTTACATAGGGTTTGCGATAGAAGTTATTTTCTAGTGTAAGTTTTAGTTTGATAGTTCCATTTGAGACATATATCGTGGAGTAAACAAGTCAATGATATTAAGAGCATTATCATTAAATGGATAATACACTAGGTTGCTGCTTAATTGCTTTCTCTGAGGCTCATCTTTTGAGAAATGAACATAGGGGCACATTCCGAGAATTAAACTCAGGACCTCTCGCACCCTAAGCGAGAATCATACCACTAGACCAAATGCCCTTTCTAAAAAAAATGCAACATTTTTAACTCCTACTCAATATATTTTTTTCTCTCAAGTTTGAAATCTATTTTCTTGAGCGGTTGTTGGACTATAAAACAAAAAGTTGATGGTCTAGTATTTTACTTGTAAGTAAGGCATGTAATATTGAATTGTTCTAATATGCAAGTGTTATCAAATAAATTACAACCCAACAAATGAATCAAACTAATCAGTTTGGGTTGGGTTGGATTTATTCGGCTTAGTTCATCAGTTTGTTTGATTTAATTCTTCTATTTTGCTTCGTATGACAAGAAAATGAAGTTGTATTGAATGTACCATAGTTTGATTTATGACAAACTCATATGAAATATAATTGCATTAATAGTACTAAGAGTTGGAGTCTATAAACATTTCATGAACTTAAGTGCAACTTATGCTTCATTAAAAACGAGATAAACTTTAGTTAAGTAACTGGAACTTTAAATTACTTCATGTGGAGCTTCAATTACTTTATGTTAGCTACTATCTTTAGGATTTACTAATTGGACACGAGTTCTTGGATTTAAGGGATTGTTTTATGTAATTTTAAACTACAACTTATGTTTTCAAATTTTTATGTCATAATTTAGGTAGTGGTTGTATATTATGGATGAACACTAGAGTTTTTATCCCATTTACCACAACTACTCTAGTTTTTGTTTGAAGGCTATAATTATAATCTATGTTGTATGGCAATAAAATTTGTTTAGATGAAATTTTTGTTAAAGTTGCATATTTTACTTCTTCCGAGTAAAAAAGTTGTTTCTTAACATAATATGAATTTAGTTACAGAGTTATTAGGAGTAAGATGGAGAAAGAAATTTTCTTTAAAATAATAAACAGACCGAAGTTCATCTTTGTTTTTGTCTAATTGTGATTTTGTAAAAAGCTTAACTAACATGAAATATCAAGGTAAATCAAGAATATATCCTACACATCATTCAAGATGACAATAAAATGGAGTTAAATTGAACTCAGTTTTAGTTTCATGTTTAGTAGGTTCAAGATGAAGCATAATTGTATTAATGATATTAAAGAGAAATTTGGGTTTTATTAGAAGAGACCAACTTCATTTAAGGTACTAGGAGTTTAAACTACTTCCATTGTAATTTCAATCACTCCACAATGATTACAAATTTAGGGTTGGCTAATTGGACATCAATTATCAACTTTAGGTTATAATTTAGGTAGTAGCCATTATAATATTAATGAGCATAAGAGTTACAATTCTTCCATGGACCATATGTGTTATAGTTAAATGAATATATATATATATATATTATCTATGTCGAGGTTTGGGTAAAGCACAAAGTAGTAAGGAACACCATTGTCAACTCTAGAGTCACCCACAACTCATGATGGAGACCAATGCAAAATATTTTAACATCCTTTGGCATCAAGATACAGGAAAGATGAACGCCGTCAAATTGGAAGCTTTACCTGTCTTAAGAGTCACAATGAGAACTCTAATCAAGCTGGAGCCTTGGACTAGGCAAAATTTTTAGTGATAGTTGAAATGGATGACTTCGACATCGTGTCAGGAATGAACGCCCTGCTGAAACACAAAGTCAGTTATATGCCCCTAGCAAAATGTCTAGTAGTAATGGAGTCTAACTCGATGATCATTCAGAAAAACATCCATCAACCAAGAGGGTTGAAAATGATGTCGATACTACAGTTGAGAAAGAATCATAGCCATGATGAATCTACGCTTGCTGCTATTGTTGTAATTGAAAAGGGGAGCTCGAGTGAGCCAACCTCAACAGAAACCTTGTTGCCACTACATGAACACCACGACGTAAAACAAGGTCAGATAATGGAATTATCCCCACCAGGAGAGACAAAAACAAGGTCAGATACTTAAGAAGGGAGACAGAAACAAACCATTGAAGCAACACGTGTTCACACAGAAATATCATCTAGACGGATGAAGAGAAGGGTCAGTCGGAAGCGTCAACCACAATAATTTCAAGAAAAATAAAGAGTTCATATAAGTTAAGTTCAAATAA